>NW_015554083.1:333925-337013 GCF_001515605.1 Sinocyclocheilus anshuiensis | reverse complement strand
GCAAATGGCTGCAATATAACAAAGAGTGAAAAATTGAAGGGGGTCTGAATACTTTCCGTACCCACTGTAGAATAGAACATGATCAATACGAACTTCTATTAAACATTCTATTTAAATAAATGTAATTGCACAAACTATAGGTTACAATTTCAATTTGTTTATTGTGAAATAACTCAATTTAATTTAATAATTTTTTTGTCCTCTGATAAGCATTGTTCAGGGCATTGTTAGTATCGATATTCTTGATTTGAGTATCGATACATATATCAGTATCGATATATCGATACTTCAGGACCGATACGCACATCCCTAGTCCAAAACTATTACACACGACAACCGTTAAAAATAAATACAAAATGTTTACATTTCTGCGACTGTACGAACATTATAAATATTAATCAATGCTGACATTGAGGAAGTTTATGATTGGATGTCTGTTTCTAAGCAACCCGTGGTAAGAACTAATGGTAGAATCGTATACTGATGCAATTACAATGGTATATACCATAAAACGTAACATTTACCAATCTAATCTGTCACCCAATAAATTCATTAAACATCTTACCTTCGGTGATTTAAGACAAGTTTCCCCTAAAAAGTTATTTACGATGATTTTTAATAGCCTAACATTTTCAGGAATTCAACAATCTTTACAACAATCTTCGCACGTTGAAAAATAAATATTATAATAAGTTTTATTCCTCTCTATATTCTGAAGGCTTGTTCATATTTCATTCACACTGATTTAAATATTTTACTCCTAAAAACATGGTGAAAATGTTTTTGTTTTCTAGTATTTTCTGATTTATGGCGTGATGAAAAGACAAATCCAAAATCCCCTCTGGAAAAACCTTTGACTCCAATTATGACAACAAAATCAAACAAGACTTTTTGGACCAATTCCAGATTTCTGTTCTGGAAATGTATGCAAATGAATGCATATACAAGTAGATAATGCCTTATTTGAATATTTAAACATACAATTTCAGAAAACTTGAAATACAAAACGATTGTCTTACTGCACTGTGCCAGGTAAGTATAGTGATGTCTGTTAGTTAAAATTTTTACTCTATTTATCTGTAGTGTCTTGCCTGTTTTGTGAATCTGGCCCCTGGTTATTTAGCAACAGAAAAGCATAGTATGCTGCAGCACACATTACAGTCCTGCACGGACAAACGGCGTAGCTCTAACTGGAGCGGCTCTGAACACTGCGGTTCTGTTGCCAGGTTCTGCTGAAGAATGTCACCACGGTGTCTCTTCCCTCAGTCATGGACCCTCTGGCCTTCGAGAGCGTATTAAACTCGGCCTACACGGGTCAGCTCAGCATCGTGCGCGACGACATCATCAACTACGGCACGGTGGCCATCTTCCTGCAGATGTGGAACATCGTGAACAAGTGCACGGACATCCTGAAGAGGTCGCGACCTTTGGTTCAGGTCAGCCCTGGCGGGGCGACGTCCTCCAGTCACCAGTCGCCCAGCAGCTCCGACTGCTGCTTCGCCGATCCGGAGGACGGGGAGCGAGCGGCGAGCGAACAAACTCTGGAAAAATGTCCGCAAAGCGCACTACCGCCTCTGGCCACATGGAGGCGTCCGACTCAGAGCAGGTGGAGCAGAAGCAGCCTGACATTCCCCGTCCGAACGGAGCCCGAATGCGGCCCGAATACGGGAGACGAAGGTTTCCACGCATTCCCCGTCGCGCCTTTGCCGTCCATTGAAACTTCGGACTTCGCGAGGCACCGAATCCGCGCTCGCCTCCGAGGAGCGAAGGAAGACGAGGAGCAGCGGAGGATGGAAGCGGATGAAGGAGTCGGAGAGCCGCTGGATGAGGACAAAGTGAGGGTGAAGTGTGAGGAGCACCAGGCTGGTGAGTGGACCTTCTTCATCACTGCAGTTTAGCGCCCGTCCACCGGGGGAAACGTGGAGAACCGACGTGTTTTTGACTTGTTGTCTGCTCTTGTCTTCTCTCAGGAGCCGTTGAGTCGGACGGACGTCTCAGAGAGAGCGAGAGCGGCGAGACGGACGAACTGTGGAACCAGTGGACTTTGTCAGACGCCAAGTTCCTGGACGAAGACGAGGAGGACGAAACGGACGTCGCGTTCGAGACCTACGACGAAATCGAGAAGGCCACGGGGCAGATTTCCCAGCGTCCTTTGCCACCGCCGACGTCCAACCAGTTGGCGCCGGGAACGTCCGAGCTCTCCTGGGTCTCGCAGTCGTCCTCGTCCTCCCCGTGCTCTCCTCTCTCTGCGACGCCCAAAGTCCACTTCTGTCACTGCGGCAAAGCGTACACGCTGAAGAGCATGCGCGACCGCCACGTGAAAATGCAGCACCTGAACCTGCGTCCGTTCGCCTGCCCCGTCTGCTCCAAGAGCTTCAAGATGAAGCACCACCTGACCAAACATGTCAAGACGCACGGAGGCCTGCGTCCGTACGAGTGCGCGCTCTGCGGCAAGAAGATCGTCTGGAGAGACAGTTTCCTCAAGCATCAGGCTCGCTGCCAGGGAACGACAACGACGTCTGGCCGCCAAAATGACGACGCAGATGCACCTGGACAAGTGAAGGTGGAACAGCATGATTATTCATTACAGGACGAGGAAATACACTCTTAAAAGTAAAAGTTCTGAAAGAGGTTTTTGCATTGAACGCCAAAGGAATGCCATTCCTTTCAGTCAACAGTTCCACTATAAATTGCCGTTTAAAGTTTCAGTGGATGTTAAAGGTTCTTTATGGAACCATCGATGCCAATAAAAAAAAAATTATTTTTAAGAGTGTGTGAACTCTCCAAAAGAGGGTTCATCGAAGAAGTGATCAGTTCTTAAAACAACTATTTTTTTTCTTATCGTGGATGTTGAAGGTTTTTTCCACTATGAAGAACCTTTAATGGTTCCATGGAAGTTGAAGTTTCTTAAAGGGGTGGTTGATTGCGATTTCACATTTTTTAAACATTAGTTAGTGTGTAATGTTGCTGTTTGAGCATAAACAATATCTGCAAAGTTATGAATCTGAAAGTTCTTTTTAAAATTCTGGCAGTTTAATGCCTACAAAAACGGCTGGTAGGGACTACAACGAGTTACTTCCCGGGTTCG
>NW_015554083.1:324248-333186 GCF_001515605.1 Sinocyclocheilus anshuiensis | reverse complement strand
CGCCCTCGGGAAAAGGCAGCATAGGGGGCGATGCCATGCAGCACTGCTTTAGAGGAGAGGAAGAGAAAACTAGAGGTGCACGTAAAAATCTATTCATATATGAATCATGATTCTGTCTTCTAAAGATTCTAATGGATTCACACGTTTCAAAATCAATGTTCTAAAGCAGTGTTTCCCAACCTTTTTTTAGTCGCAGCACCCTTTGGAAATTTTAACAAACTTGTGGCACCCTACAAAATTAATTTTGTCACAATATTTGAATTTCACCGTATATTAAAAGCTAACATAAGCAGTAGCATTTACAAATAACAGCGTATCTAAAAGTATGAGACAACAACAAACAAAAAACATAGGCCTACCATTAAAAGCCGTGCTTGCACAGATTCTGCACGATCCTCTTCAATAATATCCTCTGCTTCTCAATCGGGCTCAAACTGATAAGCGATATTAATGACGCCGTTGTTTACAATACAAACGGAGCACATGCCGCTGAGGTGAGGGGCGGGATGTTTAGACGCGCACTAGAGGCGGTTTAGCCAATCACAACACACTGAGCTAGCGAACCAATCAGAGCCCATTGCCTATTTCTGAGGGCGGGGCTTCATAAAAACAGGAAAAGAGCAGTCTGTTTCTCAGAGAAGGGACAGAGCGGTGTGGAATAAAGGTAAATTATGTGAAAAATAGTGCGTTTTTTTTTTATTTTTTTAAACGAAGCATTAACACATGTTAGACTGCACCCCATAAACAATCAAGCCTAGAAAAAAACCCAGTGAACCACCCCTTTAATAGAAATATTGGCACCAATAAACCTTTATTTTAAGAGTGTAGACAGACATTTGCCGTGAACAAAGGAAAAGGATCAGTATTCGTTTATCTACTATTTCATTACTGGAAGAGGAAATACACTCTTTAAAATTAAAAGTTCCAAAACAAGGTTTTTGCATTTTTGCATTGAATGCCATTGAAGAACCATTTTTGGTTCCCCAAAGAACCTTTCAGTTTTTTTTCTTAGTGTGGACAACATTTTAATAATCTATACAACCTTTTTCTGCTGTAATGAACCTCTTGTCCAAAGGAAAGGTTCCATGGATGTTAAAAGTTATTCTTGGGACCATCGATGCCAATAAAAACCTTTAATTCTAAGAGTGTATCAAACCTTTGTCCAAGATAAAGAACCTGTAGTGGTTCAATGGATGTTTAAGTTCTTAATGGAACACTTGGGCCCAATAAAGAACCTTTATTTTTAAGAATTCACACACTCTTAAAAATAAAGGTTCCATAAGAGGTTTACCCGAAGAACCTTTCAGTGATCAGTTCTTAAAAGAACCATGTTTTCTTAGTGTGAAGAATATTTGAATACTGTTTTCCATTTTAAAGAACCTGTACACAGTTCTTTTTCCACTATAAAGAACCATTTGTCCAAGGTTCCATGGATGTTAAAGGTTCTTCTTGGAACCACTGATGCCAATAAAGAACCTTTCTTTTTAAGAGTGTAGACAGACGTCGCCGTGAGCGGAGCGGAGATCAGTGTTCGTTTATCTACTAATGTTCCACATATGTAGCAGATCTGAATATATTCTAGAAGCACTGTTTTAAAAAATACAACTCAAGTCGTCTGGTGTGTGTTCCAGAGGTGTTCAGCTGTTTAACGTGTTTATTTAGGCACACGGATGTGCAGAGGCTGGTTAACCCTCCTTAACTCACCCATTAAAGTCTATTGCGTTTGGTTTAATGTCATCAGCGCTGCTCAGACTGAATTGTGTGTTAGATACTGAACACCACTAGACTGTACATAATAATGATAATAATGCAGTGTGATTTTTATATTGTCAATAAAGGCATTTTATTAAAATCTTTTGCAGTGTGAAAACTTCAGGGGATGTTTATTTCATTTATAATTCGGTAACACTTTACAATAAGGTCCAATTAGTTAATGCATGAACTAAAATTAACTAACAATGACGGCTACTTTTGTTGATTTGTTGTTCATTTAGCTAAGTAATGTTAATTTAAACATCTACTAATTATTAGATTCAAAAGTTGTTTCTGTTAATATTATTAGCTAAGATTATTAAATGCTTTAGAAGCGTTTTCTTTGTTAGTTCATGTTAATGTTACTGTAAAGTGTTACCTATAATTCATTTGAACAATTCTCTGTGAAATACCCAATATAAACAGAATCTGGATCTGATAACTGAAACCAAATCAACTAATATGAGTTCATTCAAATTAAAGCAACACAACATGACATTTAGAGCTTCATGTTCACAAAAGCACTTTCACAAATAACATTGATCAATATTTTTGAACAAAACTTATACTCCGTGTGCTTGAACTTACGGTTCACTTCAATTGTTCTGCGGAGTGACAAATGAAGTTATAAAAAGTACAAATATTCCATGTAGTCTCACAAAAATAATCACAGAATTTGCAAAATACTGTAAAATAGACTACATGTCCACTACCCAGAGACAGCTGTGCAGTAATTGTATATACATGAATATTTATTAGAATGCATAGTGTCCAATAATAAGTATACACTAAAATTAGTAACGCATGTTTTGGGCATATTCTTGATACATTGCCCAGAATCGTTTGATCATTAAACTACTAAACATCACTACAGAGGTATTTCTGTTCAAACGGCGTTTCCGCGTCCGAACGGCCAATAACAGCAAATCCACATGAGATGGACATCTTTACAGTGTATGCGAAAGTTTGTGAACCCCTTGCAGAATCTGTGAAAATGTGAATAATTTTAACAAAATAAGAGAGGATCATACAAAATGCATGTTATTTTTTTTTTATTTAGTACTGTACTGAGTAAGATATTTCACATAAAAGATGTTTACATATACTCCACAAGATAAAAAAAACAGCTGGAATTAATTATTAAAATAACCCCCTTCAAAAGTTTGTGAACCCTTGGTTCTTAATACTGTGTGGATGATCCACGACTGTTTTTAGTTTAGTGATAGTTGTTCACGAGTCCCTTGTTTGTTCTGAACAGTTCAACTACCTGCTGTTCTTCAGAAAAATCCCCCAGCTCCTGCACAATCTTTGGTTTTCCAGCATCTTCTGCATATTTGAACCCTTTCCAGCAGTGACTGTATGATTTTGAGATGCATCTTTTCACACTGAGGACAACTGAGGGACTCAAACACAACTATTAAAAAGGTTCAAACACTCACTGATGCTCCAGAAGGAAACACGATGCATTAAGAGCCGGGGCGTGAAAACTTTTTGAATTTGAAGATCAAGGTAAATTGTACTTAATTTGCCTTGTCAGGAAACATACAAGTATCTTCTGTTGCTTCCGAAGGGCAGAACTAAATGGGAAAAGAAAAAGATATTTCAACAAATTAAGAAAAATTGGGACATCTTCATCCTGTTCAAAAGTTTTCACGCCCCTGCTCTTAATGCATGGTTTCTCCTTCTGGAGCATCAGTGAGTGTTTGAACCTTTTTAATAGTTGTGTTCGAGTCCCTCAGTTGTCCTCAGTGTAAAAAAGATGCATCTCAAAATCATACAGTCACTGCTGGAAAGGGTTCGAATATGCAGAAGATGCTGGAAAACCAAAGATTGTGCAGGAGCTGGGGGATTTTTCTTTTCTTTACAAACTTTTGAATGGGTTTATTTGAATAATTTCAGCTATTTTTTGTCTTGTGGACTATATGCAAACATCTTTTATCCAAAATATCTTACTCAGTACAGTACTAAATAAAAAATAACATGCATTTTGTATGATCCTCTCTTATTTTGTTAAAATTATTCACATTTTCACAGATGCTGCAAGGGGTTCCCAAACTTTCGCATGCCACTGTACATGAATGTCATTTGAGCACACCAGAAATCATCTGCTACAGAGCTACATGGAGGCACTCATGAGTCGAGATCGAGACTCTCAACTTCTGAACCCGCAGGAATCATGGGTTTCCTTCAGGACTGAGAGCATTACTAACATTCATACGCACGTCTGATTCCATCTGCCTCAATCCGTGTTATTTCATACTTAACATCTTTGCACAGAGTCTGAAAATTTCGCACGTTAAAAAATAAATACGACGATCACGTTTACACACTGCCTCCGAACTTTCGTCCGTCATAAAAAAAATTGGGATCGGGTTCGATATTCTGCATTTTTCGC
This sequence comes from Sinocyclocheilus anshuiensis, assembly GCF_001515605.1. Lineage (NCBI taxonomy): Eukaryota > Metazoa > Chordata > Actinopteri > Cypriniformes > Cyprinidae > Sinocyclocheilus > Sinocyclocheilus anshuiensis. The sequence continues at coordinate 329,039 of NW_015554083.1, read as the reverse complement.
ATCTGTAGCAAGCATTTTGACTCGGTGTGCAAGGGTTCTGTCAGAGAGTAAATTTATTTCATTACTGTACTTAAGTACACTTTTTGAGTATCTGTACTTAAGTATTATTTTTTCTGGAAACTTATGACCTTAACTTCACTTACTTCACATACTTTTCACTCCACGACATTTCTACCAATGTCCTCAAAGTAGAAAGTCGTTACTGTAGCAGCTTTGAAAGCCAGTGGGTGATTTTTTTTCTTCTGTAAAACGTGTCTATCAGTAATCACTATTGTAGGGCTACGTAAAGTAAATTTCCCAGCATTTTTGTGAACACTGACCAGTTGCAAACGTGATATTTATTTATATCAATTCAATAATAAGTAGTTAAAATTGTGGTACATATTAGACACAATATTGTCTTATTTTGCTAAATTATGTCAATGAAATTTTGTGCGTCTCCTAACAAAATAATATATATGTATTCAGTAAGCATAATGTATTTTAAGTTGCTTCAGAGGCATAAGTTATTGCAAGTATTACACACAATAATAATAAAACAGAGCATTGACAAAAAAAGACACTTGCTTTTGGTACTTAAGTACTTTTAAAAGCAAGTACCTACTTAAGTAAAATTCTATCTTTACAACTTTCACTTGTAATGGAGTAATATTTTACTTCGTCCACCTCTGGTTTCTGTGCGTGACGATGACGAATACGAAAAAAACGCATACGAAAATTTCAGACTCAGTGTGCAAAGACCTTTAGAGTTAATATTTTATTTTAAAATTTCAGTTAAAAGTTTTAGAGATTTTGTTGTGCATTTTTATCATTTTTTTGTTTTCGTTAAGCTTTAGTTGTTACTATAGCACTTTAACTAAACGAAATGAGAAATGTTGAAATAGCTTAAATAATTTTGTTACGTTTTTAGTTAAAATTTGTTGTGCGTTTTAGTCATTTTTTTTTTTTTTTAAATATATCTATATAGTTTTCGTTTAGCTTTAGTTGTTATTATAGCACTTTAACTAAACGAAATGAGAAATGTTGAAATAGCTTAATTAATTTTGTTACATTTTTAGTTAAAATTTGCACTTCAAAGTTTGAAAATACAACTTTCAACAGATCTCCATTACTTTTTTTTAAAGTGTAACTAAATAACGGGGAAAACTTCATTTTGTTCAATTTCAAGGAAAACGACTTTTGCATCCCCAGTAAATGTATCTTGATTTAAGGATGTTTAGATATCTGTACTGGAAAACAACACAGAAACACTGAAGAAAATATATATTTTTTTTTTTTGCAATGCATGCAACATTTATACCCATGAATTTAAGACTTTCTGCTCTGATTTACAGCTTTTTAGGCCTTAATTAATGAAACAGTAAATAAGAGCCACAGAAACCCGACACAGAACTGATTCTTTCATTGATTTCTGACACATTTCTGAGGAAACCCATGACGCACGAGGGCTCCGGGTTCATCTGACATCAGCGAGGTTTAGTTCACATCACAGATGCATGATGGGAGTGCAGAACGTCACATACTCATGTACGAGTGTAAAAAGGCTTGTGCTGTCCAGAATAAAACTAGTTCCAGTTGAAGTCATATTGATGTGTCACTATAACGGCGTCCAAGATTAACGTTAACACACCGGCGGAGTAAAACGGGCTTTTGCTTTATGATGTTGCAAAGATAACACAGAACACGGTTTAAGAATATTCATCTCCTGTAAGTGTTCTGAAATCTTTGATCTTGTTTCAGCCGCGTTTGAAAGATGCGAGTTAATCGGTCACTTCAAACTAAACTAAAACTTCATTCTTCACTAAACAAACGTTTCCACACAAAAACATGCTGCTAAAATCTACAGGAACCTTGGAAACCAGAAAACAAACAATAGAAAGGTCAAAAGAGGCTCGTTCACAACGAGAATCATAACTACAACAATATTCGGGCTTAACAGACAATTAATCTTCAGGAATATTATAGATTAAACAGCACTGACAATATCAGAGGAGAACGGAATTGATCTGAATATTGTATTCTCTAGAGCTGCTTTTGGATTAGTTTCATAACTGATGAATTTTGCATCATTAACGGTTATTTTCCAGTTTGTATTTCTACTTTGAATCAGTCTGTACTGTATAGAGTGCTAAATGTGACTTGACTTTAAAGCAGGCTGGAAAAAAACACATTGAGATTCCTATCGTTCTGCTGTGTCGATATAGTTATGATTGTAGTGTGATTATTAAAATGAATTATCGTTAGAGTTATCGTTCCTGCTGTAAACAGGCCTTTAAAATAGTGTTAGTGATAGAGAGAAACTCAACTCATGCTCATTATAACATCTAGTCTTCATCTCTAGATTAAAGTCTTAACTGCCTACTAATTGTAATAGCTACTCTACTGTCATTTAATTATTATTTTTTTGTTACTCTGATGATGTTTACCGCATGAACATCTTTTGCTTGATTTTCTTCACTTTGCCAATATAAATGTTGTTGTCATGCTGATACAAAAGCCTGTCAGTTTGAGTTCGGGTGATTCTTCGTCTTCTTCTTCTCTTTCTCCTCTTCATCATCGCTTAAGAAGAGCAACGGAAACATTCCCAGAATGCATCCGATGGCGACGCCGATGGCTTTACCCTGAACACACACAAACACACACAAAGAGTGGAGATTAAGAAGCTGCTGAAGACTCTATGAACAAACCGGAAACACTCACACACACACACTCTCACACATGCACACACACTCTCACACACTCACACACACACACTCTCACTCACACATGCATGCACACACACACACACACACACACACAAAGAGTGGAGATTAAGAAGCTGCTGAAGACTGAACAAACCGGAAACACTCACACTCTCACACATGCACACACACTCTCACACACACACTCTCACTCACACATATACACACACACACACTCACACAAAAAGTGGAGATTAAGAAGCTGCTGAAGACTCTATGAACAAACCGGAAACACACACACACTCACACATGCACACACACTCACTCACACATGCACGCACACACATACACGCACACACACATACACACACTCTCATACACACACACACACACACATACACAAACACACAAAGAGTGGAGATTAAGAAGCCGCTGAAGACTATGAACAAACCGGAAACACTTACACACTCTCACACATGCACACACACTCTCACACTCACACACTCTCTCACACACACACTCTCTCACACAAAGAGAGGAGATTAAGAAGCTGCTGAAGACTATGAACAACCTGGAAACACAGACACACACACACACTTGCACGTACACACAAGCAAACTCATGCACACTTGCCTCGCACATACAGGTGCACACACGCAAACTCACACTTACATACTTGCACACACACTTTCAAGCACACACTGCAAACTCGCATGCACACTCTCAAGCACATGCATGCATGCACACTCGCATACACACACAAATTCACAAGCAAACTCATGCACACTTGCACGCACACACTTGCATGCATATGCGTACATGCAAACTCACAAGCAAATGCTGACTCACACGCAGTCACACACATGCAAGCACACACACGTGCAAACTCACGAGCAAGCTCATCACACACTTGTACAAGCAAACTCAATGCTGACACACACACACTCACTGACTCACACAACCTCAGCACACACTCGCATGCATACACTCAGACGCAAACTTGTACACTTTCACGCACACACTCACAAAAGCAAACTCATGCGCACACTCATACATGCACACACACGACTTGCATGCAAACTCACACTCACATCCACACAAGCAAATGCTGACTCACAAACTCACAAACAACACAAGCACACAAGCACACAGGAGTGTCTCACCATGTGTGAAGTGACTCTGGTCTGCCACATATCCACTTGTTTCGGTGCGAGATCAGGAATCTGCATCCCTAAGCGCGCAGCCAGAGCCTCCACGTAACCTGCTAAACTACACACAGCATTACTAATACACACAACTAGTTCATCCACACACACTGTTAGTGAAGCTGCTTACCCGAGTCCAGCCAGATCAGACACCAGGTTCCCCAGAGCTGCGGCTGAAACACAGTCAAAGACCATCAATGAAGCTTCTGTGTGACAAACCACAGGACGAATCTCACCAGAACCAGATCTCGTCGCAAGAAATTTAATTTAAATAAAGCATAAATTAAATTCAATACAACAGATAATGCATAAATTCTTTAGAATTTATGTTATTTCTTTGCATTAGATCAGGATCTCACAAACTGGTATGAGTTCAATTCAATTCAATTATAATAAAATACAATTAAAATAAAACACTTACTAAAAAGATTATATATTGCATTTGAAATAAATGAAAATGCATAACTTTAAAAACAATCCAAAATAATTACTAAAATTATATGAACCATTTCATTTGGAATAAATAGAAATAAAATAAATAAATAAATGCTAAATAAAGATATGTTACATGAAATAAAATAGCTAAAAAAAAACTGATATTTTATCTGAAAAAAATAATATAAATAATTTTAAAATAAAATTAAAATTAAACAAAAAACTGTATATAATTTATTTGTTTAGCTGCATGTCATGTGACCAATAATTGTCATCGGAGAATCATGAACATGCAATTGTGTTGTTAAATGATTGAAATATTAACTTAAAATCTCAGGAGCTTTCAAGTAAATATTTTAGCTCAAACAGTTTTGACACGTTCTAAACAGGTTTCATGAGATTCACCCACATAGTAATAGTCACTGCTGACAAGAGAGACAATACCAGAATAAAACACAAAACCTGTTCTG
>NW_015554083.1:320983-323995 GCF_001515605.1 Sinocyclocheilus anshuiensis | reverse complement strand
GTGTGTGTGTGTGTGTGTGTGTTTGTGTGTGTGTGTGTGTGTGTTAATACCTGCCATGGTGGATATTCCCAGCGTCAATCCGATGGACAGTTCAATCTGAGTGCCCTTAAAAAACAACACCACATGCATCATCAGAGACGAACACAAAGAGCCACGGAATAAAACAAGCTCTCAAAAAAACACAACAGTATTTAAACACAAGAAAATGACTCACATAATCACAATACCTCATGTTTTCACTGTTACTTGATGCATATTATATGAAAACCTTCAAGCTCTCAGATCTGCTGTTGTGTTTAGCACCTCAGTTCTTGGACTGCGGATCTCTATAATCTAGTGCTGACAGCTGTGTGTACTGATGTGCTGTGACTCACGGCGGCGATCATGATGGCGTTATCCAGGAAGCCGAAGCCGATGAAGGGAATGGCGTTGTGCAGGAGAACTAGAAAGCAGAAGATCCAGAGCTGAGAGAAACATCAGTGAATGAGTGAAAGAGCCGAGAGAGACGTGAACTCACTGTATCTGAGCTGCGCCGCCGTCGGTGGAGACGATTCCTCCGAGTCTGAAACCAACAAACACACAGACACTCAGAGACTTGCAATGGAAATAATAATACTCCACACACAAAAAAGATTTATGCTTCTATTTTACTTGCTTATTCTTTTTTTTCTAAGTAGTAGTTATTTATTTTTATTGCCATGTCAGCATCTAAGGCTATTTTCATTGCAAAAACTGAGTTGGGATAATACAAGAGTCACATAAACACAAAATAAAAACCAAGCGCACAAAAATACAGCAGTTAAAATGATACAATATTTTTTTAATTAACATTAGTGCTGTGTTCGATACGATGATGTATCGTCACAGAGATCTGACGATACAAGTATGGATACAGCTGTCTCAGTATTGATATTGTGGCACATGTGCAGCAGTGGACCGCGCTTAATCTGAACACAAGAACCACGTTTATAATCGAGTAGAAAAGTGCGAGGCTGTGTATGTATGAATTACCACCGTTTTGCCGCGTTTCTCCATTAACAGTGAAGCTGTGGCTTTAATTCCTTTAGAAACAATGATGCTACCAGCTCCTTGTTGAGAAAGATAATGTAGCTCTTGAGCGATTAAGCTATTTAGTTGATAAAACTGTGGGGCAGCGCTAAAAAGTTCGTTCCTGAATGTCTGTGTGAGTGACTAAACGTGTGCGACTGTGCGTTAAGATACAGAAGACAGTGCATTAGTTTAGAACTCTTCTAATTTTTATTTTTATTTTTTAAATGTAGAAAGTGTGTTAATTTGTGCAATGATAACCTACCAGCAATGCTAAGATGATTTTAATATATTAGTAAGAGTGCATTACAATATAAATTTATTAGAACGAGTACATTATTATTTATGGGCTTAAAAACAAGATGCAAACAATCAGAATATTGTACCTGGTGGGGAGTGCACAATGTAAACATGAAACATATGCCATTACCTATATTGTACTGTGGTACAGTTATAGAGGCCCTTCATAATGCAGAGGTCAGCTGCCTGCTCTGCCAATAGTTAGAAATGGCACTATAGTAAGCAGTGTTTAATAAACAGCTGTTTTACTAAACTCTTCTGAGGTGAAATTCAGTGCAGCCCTGTATCGTGATATGTACCGTATCGTGGCATCTGTATCGTGATATGTATCGTGAGTTTGCTGGTGATACACAGCCCTAGTAAACATACGATCAAAAATCTAAAATCTTTATTTTTTTACTTCAATTTATAGTAAACTTAGCATAGCATAAATTATAATTCAATTGGACTTTTTTTTTTTACAACCAAAAAAACACAAAAAAAGATGAAATATTTTATTTGAAATAAAAATAATAAAGTATAAAATAATATATATATATATAATTTGTATACTATATAAAATATTGATAAATCAATATTAATATAAATAAATCAATGGTGATCATGTCATATTATATATATATATTTCTTCTGTTTTACTTGAAATAAAACATGTATAATTTTAAGATTTCTAATTTATTCAGATTAACATATATTAAAATTAATACAACAATTTGTTTTTTTGTTTGTTTTTTTAACAATACCTGTTGATGAGTTGTTACTAAAAAGATAATTTTTAAAATAATAAATATATAAATAAAAATAAACAGTGTAAGTATGCAATTTAATATTAAAATAAAGCCATAATAATATTAAAATAAATACAATTGAGATATTTTTAATTGCTTAATTTTTTCATTTCCTTATCAATTTTTACTATTGATTTTTTACATTTTCTCTACATTCAAATGCATGTGAACATTTATGTACATATTCAGTATATGTCCTCTGAATGGTTCAGAAATTCATAATGCAAAAGTTTATTATTATCTTAAATATCTTAAAGTCACAAAGAGCAGATGCTTAATTTAAAGTCATGCCTAAGATAATAATATCTTTATTTTATACATCTTGCATATAGTATATAATATCTTTAGTCCTGTGTCTTATTTGTAATTGTGTCTTGTTTACCATTACACTTTTTCCAAACTAAACGTGCTTAAACTTGCTTACAATACCGTCTTAAATTATATTTCTATCACTGACGGAAAAACAAACAAAAAAGCCGTTTGGAATTCGCCCGATAAAACTAACTAAATACACCTAAACTGAAGGTATATCTTCTAAACGATGATCAACCCACAGCCGAGCAGAAATAGATCTGGAGTTCATAAGAGGTCACAGAGGTCAAAGGTCACACTCTGACCTTACAATCTCACACACATTCCGTTCTCGTCTGTGTCTGATTACACACACTTCTCTAGTGTACAGTAAGTGAACCGCACTGATGTGGATCCTGCCTGTCACACACTTCAGCTGCGTTTGTACTAGGGCTGCACGATTAATCGCATGCGATATTTAACGCGCATCTTGTCAGAAAGCCGGTTCTGTAATCAGCGTAAATCTCCATCACCTGCGGGCTTTCACATTGAGCAGCATTAACTACACAGAGCCGTTGTTCACTGA
>NW_015554083.1:301909-316365 GCF_001515605.1 Sinocyclocheilus anshuiensis | reverse complement strand
CCCTTCATAATGCAGAGGTCAGCTGCCTGCTCTGCCAATAGTTAGAAATGGCACTATAGTAAGCAGTGTTTAATAAACAGCTGTTTTTCTAAATTCTGTGAGCTGAGGTGAAATTCAGTGCAGTCATGTATCGTGATACGTATCGTATCGTGGCATCTGTATCGTGATATGTATCGTGAGTTTGCTGGTGATACACAGCCCTAGTAAACATACGATCAAAAATCTAAAATCTTTATTTTTTTACTTCAATTTATAGTAAACTTAGCATAGCATAAATTATAATTCAATTGGACTTTTTTTTTTTACAACCAAAAAAACACAAAAAAAGATGAAATATTTTATTTGAAATAAAAATAATAAAGTATAAAATAATATATATATATATAATTTGTATACTATATAAAATATTGATAAATCAATATTAATATAAATAAATCAATGGTGATCATGTCATATTATATATATATATTTCTTCTGTTTTACTTGAAATAAAACATGTATAATTTTAAGATTTCTAATTTATTCAGATTAACATATATTAAAATTAATACAACAATTTGTTTTTTTGTTTGTTTTTTTAACAATACCTGTTGATGAGTTGTTACTAAAAAGATAATTTTTAAAATAATAAATATATAAATAAAAATAAACAGTGTAAGTATGCAATTTAATATTAAAATAAAGCCATAATAATATTAAAATAAATACAATTGAGATATTTTTAATTGCTTAATTTTTTCATTTCCTTATCAATTTTTACTATTGATTTTTTACATTTTCTCTACATTCAAATGCATGTGAACATTTATGTACATATTCAGTATATGTCCTCTGAATGGTTCAGAAATTCATAATGCAAAAGTTTATTATTATCTTAAATATCTTAAAGTCACAAAGAGCAGATGCTTAATTTAAAGTCATGCCTAAGATAATAATATCTTTATTTTATACATCTTGCATATAGTATATAATATCTTTAGTCCTGTGTCTTATTTGTAATTGTGTCTTGTTTACCATTACACTTTTTCCAAACTAAACGTGCTTAAACTTGCTTACAATACCGTCTTAAATTATATTTCTATCACTGACGGAAAAACAAACAAAAAAGCCGTTTGGAATTCGCCCGATAAAACTAACTAAATACACCTAAACTGAAGGTATATCTTCTAAACGATGATCAACCCACAGCCGAGCAGTGGAGTTCATGGAGTTCATAAGAGGTCACAGAGGTCAAAGGTCACACTCTGACCTTACAATCTCACACACTCGTCTGTGTCGTCTGTGTCTGATTACACACACTTCTCTAGTGTACAGTAAGTGAACCGCACTGATGTGGATCCTGCCTGTCACACACTTCAGCTGCGTTTGTACTAGGGCTGCACGATTAATCGCATGCGATATTTAACGCGCATCTTGTCAGAAAGCCGGTTCTGTAATCAGCGTAAATCTCCATCACCTGCGGGCTTTCACATTGAGTGAAAGCACGCAGGTGATGGAGATTTACCGCTGATTACAGAACCGGCTTTACTGATAAGATGCACGTTAAATATCGCATGCGATTAATCGTGCAGCCCTAGTTTGTACTCAACACAAACACGGGCGGAAAATCCGGTTTAACAGAGGACAGAGACAGAAGAACAGGAGTGGAAACTGACGAGTGGACGAGGGAAGGTCAGATGCACATGAGTCACATGACTCACGTCACCATAGCAACAGCAGCTTCCTGAACAGACCAGAATAAACACTGCCATTATGAGCCGCTCCATTACATACAGCAAGAGAAAGTGTTGGGTTTCAGCGTGTGTGAGACCGACGGACTGAGGAAGAAGCGCCAAAAGGGATATTATAATTAACTAAAACTAGTGCTGTCAAACGATTAATCGCATCCAAACTAAAAATTGTTGTTTACATACTATATCTGTGTGTTCTGTGTATATTTATTATGTATATATAAATACACACACATGCATGAAAGTATGTATATATTTCAGAAAAAATGTTATGTTTATATATTAAATATATTTATATATGATATAAATTATATGAATAAAAATATAGACATGTAAATATTTTCTAAATATATACAGTATGTGTGTGTATTTATATATACATAATAAATATACACAGAACACACACATATACTGTGTAAAGAAGGGCACAATACTCTGGCATACTACAGTAAAGAAGGGCAAAATACTCTGGGGTACTACAGTAAAGAAGGGCACAATACTCTGGCGTACTACAGTAAAGAAGGGCACAATACTCTGCCGTACAGTAAAGAAGGGCAAAATACTCTGGTGTACTACAGTAAAGAAGGGCACAATACTCTGGCATACTACAATAAAGAAGGGCACAATACTCTGCCGTACAGTAAAGAATGGCAAAATACTCTGGCGTACTACGATAAAGAAGGGCACAATACTCTGCCTTACAGTAAAGAAGGGCAAAATACTCTGGCGTACTACAGTAAAGAAGGCCACAATACTCTGGCGTACTACAGTAAAGAAGGGCACAATACTCTGTTGTACAGTAAAGAAGGGCACAATACTCTGGCGTACTACAGTAAAGAAGAGCACAATACCGTGGCGTACTACAATAAAGAAGGGCAAAATACTCTGGCGTACTACAGTAAAGAAGGGCACAATACTCTGCCATACAGTAAAGAAGGGCAAAATACTCTGGCGTACTATGATAAAGAAGGGCACAATACTCTGGCGTATTACAATAAAGAAGGGCACAATACTCTGCCGTACAGTAAAGAAGGGCAAAATACTCTGGCGTACTACAGTAAAGAAGGCCACAATACTCTGGCGTACTACAGTAAAGAAGAGCACAATACCGTGGCGTACTACAATAAAGAAGGGCAAAATACTCTGGCGTACTACAGTAAAGAAGGGCACAATACTCTGCCGTACAGTAAAGAAGGGCACAATACTCTGGCGTATCTGGTGTGCTACATTAAAGAAGGGCGCTATACTCTGGCGTACTACAGAAAAGCAGGGCACTATACTCTAGTGTGCTACATTAAAGAAGGGCACTATACTCTGGCGTACTACATTAAAGAAGGGCACTATACTCTGATGCGATACATTAAAGCAGGTCACTATACTCTGGCGTGCTACAGTAAAGAAGGTCACAATACTCTGGTGTACTACAGTAAAGCAGGGCACTATACTCTGGCGTGCTACAGTAAAGAAGGTCACAATACTCTGGTGTGCTACAGTAAAGAAGGTCACAATACTCTGGCGTACTACAGTAAAGCAGGGCATTATACTCTGGCGTGCTACAGTAAAGAAGGTCACAATGCTCTGGTGTGCTACAGTAAAGAAGGTCACAATACTCTGGTGTACTACAGTAAAGCAGGGCACTATACTCTGGCGTGCTACAGTAAAGAAGGTCACAATACTCTGGTGTGCTACAGTAAAGTAGGGCAGCGGTGTTACCTTGGGTCTGGGACTGGAAGCGCTGCAGCTCCTTCAGTAAGCAGCTCCGGTTCGCAGGGCTCAGGCCGTACACGAACTCCCGCGCCTGGTTGGGAAGCTCCAGCTGCTCCGGTTTGATCCTACGCCGGTGCGTACCGAGAAGACGCTGGTGCAGCTGAGCCGGTCCGGTGCGGCGGGCCACGAGCGCGCGGAGCAGAGCCAGCCGGATCATTGCGGCACTGAAACACACTGCAGACCAGAACACTCGCGATTAAACATGAAGGAACGCCAACCCAGAGAGCGTTTGCAGAGAGTTAAGAACCGCGCCTGTCAAGCTCACACACACCGGCCTCACCGAACCAAAACAACCCGCACCCAGCGCCTTTAACAATCCGCGGCCGTCTGCCTTCTCATTCCTGCTGTAAGAGAGGCAGTTAATTCCTCTTGTGCGATTATTTAGGGGTTATGATTCATCGTTGTGTAATTACTGACAGTTCAAAAACGCCTGAAAGACGTTCCTCACGCTTCTCCTCTGACGCGCACAGCGGTGACGTTGCATGACGGGAAATGTAGTCCTGCGCGGCAGATGCGCCATGGGAAACGTAGTCGGAAAAGCCCTTAGCTCGTCGATGACGAGGCTGGATTCAGAAAACTATGGAAGCCCATTTCCGCTACTTATTAAAAAATAAATGAATGAAAAGTCCAAATTATGTAATTCCAAGCTTAATTATGAGATAAAAAGTCCAAATTACAAGTTTGAAAGTAGAAATTATGACATAAAAGTTATAACCCAGATAGCAAAATGACTCCGGAGCGGATCTGCCCCGGAGTCACCACAAGCTCCGGAACGGATCCGCAAAACGGGTCCGTATCGGAGTCCACTTGCACAGCGCAACGGATCCCAAACAGATAAGGATTATGGATCCGGAGCGGATCCGGTCCAGACCCTACCCGTATCCGCTAATAAAGTGGTTCATCCGGCCCGGATCCGATCCGGACCCGTTCATGAAGTAGCTCATCTGGCCCGGATCCGATCCGGACCCGTTGATAAAGAAACGATAATGCTAATGTGCTGAAGAGCACATGTTGAAGTCCTCTTCAAACTGGCCGGCAGCAGCTTCAGCACTCTGAGGAGGATCTGATTTGATCAGAGACGCAAAGCAATTAACAACTTTATTAATGTTAATGTTACTGGCAACTGTACAAATAAAGCATATTTTAAAAGTATTCTTACCGAGTTCAGTCTTCTTCAACCTGGCCGGCCGCAGCTTCTCCACTCTGAGGAGGATTTCTGAGACGGCACCGGTAAAAAAAAAACAAAAAAAAAACCCACGTTCGGATCGCTAATCCGCGCCGTGTCCATAATGAGTCCGCTAACTGACAGTGCGCTGTCCGAAGGCGGGGCATATTCTGGGCGAATGACTGAACAGAGTCTGACGGTACAGCGGAGCTGCCGACTCGAGGGTGGATCCGCCCCGGAGTCTGTTGCTGTCAGGGAATTATTAGTTAAAAGTCAAAATTATGACTTTAAAAGTGGAAATTATGACATAAAAAGTTATAATGATGAGAAAAATCGAAATCACTAAAATTTGACATACCAAGTCAAAATTAGGACATAAAAATTAATATTAGATAAAAGTCAAAATTATGACTTAAAAAAAAAAAAGAAGAAATACTGTTTAAAAAAAATACCGGAAACACTTTATTTTAAGTATTTTAACACATTTACTTACAATTATAATAACAATAAATTATGCATAATTACATGAAAGTAAAGTCGTTTTATTTTAAGAACATTCTGAGTCAAAATGATGAAAAAAAAACGTATAAAGTCTTACATGAGATTAAACTTTAAATATTTTGAGAATAATGTCCAACCAATGAGAATAAAGTCGTAGCATTGTAAGATGAAGTTTTATTTTGATAATAAAATCTAAATTACGAGAATAACATCTTTTACAGTAGTCGTCGTAAAATTTGCAGAATAAAGTCAAAAGGACAAGAATTCAGTTGTAGCATTGTGAGATTCAAGTCGTAACATTTTGAGAGTAATGTTTATATTTTAACATTTTTGACTTGATTCTCATAATCTTAATTTTTTGTATGTTTTACATGGCACTAAAACACTGTCATACTAAGTCATGAGATTAAAACAAATCAAAATTATGATATAATTTTGCCTTATCTTTGATTTTTAGAGTCTAACTTTTCATCTTGTAATTATGACTTACCAAAGCATGATTTTTTTTTCTTATGTGGCAGAAATGGGCCTCCATAATCAAACGGATGAGTGAACCGAATCATTAAAGATCTGAGGGTTGTTTTTTTCTTCTGATGTTGTTAAGATCAAAATTCACTTTCTGTAGTGAGTGAACATTACTTTTCATGACAATATACAATTTACAACTGTCTTCACCCCAAATCAACAGAAAACAATAAAAATAAGCATATTTCGCATTTGTCTGTCTATTTTCAAGATCAGTAACACTCTATAAGCAATCATATTGTTTTACAGCATTTAATATCATCTGAATGTTACTGAATAAAAATGATTGTTAACAGATACATTTAATTTAGAAACACAGCATTAGTATAACATTAACAAAGATTAATAAATGCTGTCTAAATATTGTTACTTTGTTTTAGCAAACACTAATTTAAGCAAAGACGCGTACACTTTATTAAAATTAGTTAATTACATCCTCAAATTTGACCTCACTTGCTACAGAAAGTGAATTTTGAGCATTTATACATTCGTATAAAACACAGAATATTAAATATTAACTGACGTTCCAGATTTCATGTTTACTGTCACTTCATGTTAAGTCTCATTAGTTAAAACTTGTTAAATCATTAAGGTGAACTAACAATGAACAATACATCTACAGTTGAAGATTTTATATTGTATACTAACATACAAATGTCATCATTACCATCTGAGTGTCAGTAAGACAGAATATTAAATGTATGTATATATATATATAAAAAAAAATTGAAAAGCCCCAATTTATTTTATTTTTCAGCTAAATTCTTTTAAATTTAGCTAAATCATGTCCTTTACTAGGCATTTCCCATGTGATGATTTTTCAACTTACAGTGATGATTTAAATGAATTAAATAAACGCGATGTTGAAGGAATGAAAAGCCTGTGAGAAAACAAACCACAACAAAGAAGTTCAAAAAATATAATCAAGTGCAAAGTTCCAGATCACTCTGAACTTAGAACTTTAGCTTAATTGTTTTATTTACAAAAGAACTAAAGCAGATTATTTACTTACATCAGTTCTCTTGGCAAATCAGCCGTTTAACCTGAAATCAAACACGCATCTAATCGTGGAGTTACTGCATTCAACAACAACACAAGAAATCAGAAACACAAAATGCTGCGTTTTGGTGAAACGTGTTAATTGCATTGTAAAAAGCAACATCATGTGATGCTATCAGATACTGAGGAGGGTTGAAAAATGCTGCCGGAGAGCGTAATATATCGCAGTCAAACTGAGATTAACAGCTGATTCAGCTTTCTCCAGTGAAAAACTGTCAAACGTCAGTGTATCATTCTTTTATTACATGTACAATAATGTACACAATTATGAGAGGTCACACAAGAGACCAGTAGTGATCATATCGAGGTATACTGCGATTACAGTAGCACGCCACTCTTTATTAGGGCTGCAAAACGATTAATCGATTCAAAATAAAAGTTGTATGTGTGTGTACTGTGTATATTTATTATGTATACGCACACATATACATGTATATATTTAAAAAGTATATATATTTATACTTGTACAGTTTATATTATGTATAAATACAAATAAGCTATTTTATATAAGTCTAACATATTTTTCCTTAATATATACATGTACACTGCCGTTCAAAAGTTTAAGACTTGCATTTATTTGATCAAAAATACAGAAAAAATCAGTAATCTTGCAAAATGTTATTACAATGTAAAATAATGGTTTCTATTTTAATATCCTTTAAAATATAATTTATTTCTGTGATGCGAAGCTGAATTTCCATCAGCATCATTACTCCAGTATAAAGTGTCACATGATCTTCAGAAATCATTCTAATATGCTGATTTATTATTAGAATTATCAACAGCTGTGCTGCCAAATATATATATATATTTTTTTGGAAACTGTTATACTTTTTTCAGGATTCTTTGATGAATAAAAAGTTAAAAAGAACAGCATTTATTCAAAATATAAATCTTTTCTAACAATATAAATCTTGGCTATCACTTCTTAATTTAACACGTCCTTGCTGAATAAAAGTTTTAATTTCTTAAAAAAAAAAAGAAAGAATAAAAATGTACTGACCACAAACTTTTGAACTGTAGTGTATATTGATAGAAAATATTTCTATTTTAAATAAATGCTCTTTTTTAAAACTTTTTATTCATCAAAGAATCCTGAAAAAAAGTATTACGGGTTCCAAAAAAATATGAAGCAGCACAACTGACAATAAATCAGCATATCAGAATGATTTCTGAAGATCATGTGACACTGAAGACTGGAGTAATGATGCTGAAAATTCAGCTTTGATCACAGAAATAAATTAGATTTTAATGTATATTAAAATAGAAAAACGTTATTTTACGTTTTACGGAAAAAATAAATTCTGTATTTTTGATCAAATAAATGCAGCCTTGATGAGCAGAAGAGACTACTGTAAAAAAACATTAAAAATCGTTCTAATCTCAAACTTTTGACCGGTAGTGTATGTGTGTGTGTATTTATATATACATAATAAATATACACAGTACACACACATATAGTATGTAAACATAACTTTTATTTTGAATCGATTAATCGCGATTAATCGTTTTGCAGCCCTACTCTCTATCGTTCAGCCAAACATGGTCAAGAGCGTTTCAGGAACAACACAAGATCAGCCCTTTTATCTGAACACACACACACACACAAACAAAAGCATAACGTCCCTGATCTCGCAATCGTTTTTAATTTAAACATCTGCGCTGCTTCAGTTGGAGTCCGTGTCGTCGTTAATGTACTCTTCCTCTACGAGCGTCACGCCCGGCTGCGTCCCCCACTCCTCCTCGTCGTACTCGATGCTGTCGTTGTCCTCCAGAAGCTCGTTTTCAGGCTCCGCCCCTCCGGCAGCTCCACCCACATCAGCCCCACCCTCTTCTCCCTCAAACTCCGCCCTCTCCTGCCCCGGCGCGGCGTAGCCATTGTTATTGGAGAATGCGGTGCGCTCGTGTCCGTCATCCTCGATGTAGACGCGCTGGTGGCACATGGGACACGTGTCTTGAATATACAGCCATTTGCGTAAACACAGTGCGTGGAAGTAGTGGTGGCACGGCGTAATGCGCGCGGACGCGGCGAACTCCTGATAGCAGATCGCACAAACGTCCTCGATCTCCCTCAGCCGCGTGCCTTTGACCTCCGGGAGCGAGTTGATCTTCTTGACGGCGGTGCGACGGTTGATAAACGTCTTCCAGCCGTTCTTCGCCTGCAGGTAGATGTTGAAATACGCGTGCAGGCACATCATGCACGCGCGGATTTTACTTCCCGACTCGAACATCATCGTATACGCGCCGTTTCCGAACATGATCACGCCGAAGACGAACTCGACGACGTTGCCGGTGGAGCGCACGT
This sequence comes from Sinocyclocheilus anshuiensis, assembly GCF_001515605.1. NCBI lineage: Eukaryota > Metazoa > Chordata > Actinopteri > Cypriniformes > Cyprinidae > Sinocyclocheilus > Sinocyclocheilus anshuiensis. The sequence continues at coordinate 307,313 of NW_015554083.1, read as the reverse complement.
AGTAGACGTAGTCATCCAGCTTCTCCCAGAGCACGTTGTAGAAGCCGTCGATCATGAATAGAGCGTAGACGGTGAGCGAGACGAGGACTTTGAGACAGAGCTCCACGCAGAACGCGGTGACGGCGAAGAGCCACGTGTTTAGCACGTAGTGATGCCATAGAACATAGCTAAGCAGGACGGGGAGAGCAAAGAGGACTAGCGACACCAGCAGCACGGGAACATGCCTGCGCACTGACGAGACGTGCGAGGCGCTTAGCGACATTAGCACCGGATCCGTCATTCCGTGGATGAAATGCAGAATCGCGGTTAGCAGAAGGCACATGTTCCGGCTAAGCCGGATCAGTCGCTCTTCGGGATCCAGTCCGCTTAATCCCGTCTGCAAAGCGAGGATGAAGAACAGCACTGGCGCGACAAACCCCAGCCGCTTGTCCTCCTCCTCGGTTGAGCCGATGAACGCTAGGATGCTAAGTCCCAAGTAATGCGCGAGTGATGAGATAACTGCGCTCATTCCCAACACGGTGAGCATCGAATCGCAGCCGCTGATGATCAAGTTGCTGGTCAAGTCCCAAAACAAGTCCCAGCCGAGCTGCAGGCCGCTTTCCGAGCGAACCACGCGCACTACGTACACTAGTATGACTGCTTGCGCCGTCATGCGCGTTAGCCAGAAGACGCGCAGGATGTCGGGGAAGCGTATGCGCTTCCAGGTGTCCTCCAGCAGCAGCTGCAGGCCGTAGATGCGGTACATGTGGCGCAGGAGTAGATAGACGTAGCGGCACGAGTAGTAGAACCACTTCAGCTTCCACAGCAGATTAACGGTTGCGTGCGTCGCGAGAATCGCCCCCGACGCTAGTGCTAGCGCCTGACGCACGTGCGCCGGGAGCTCCAGCATCAGGCCCCACAGCGGGAGCATGACGTCCAGCACCAGCAACGCGGCACAAAGCGATGGCACGTTTAGCAGCAAAACGTAGCCCAGTCCTAGGATTAGCTGCAGCAGGCCCAAGCCCAGCGCCGCTCGGTTATACGTGCTGTAGAAGTCAATGTGCGACGTGCCGTAGTAGTTGATGAGGACCGACGCCGCACCCAGCAGAACGGCCGCGAACAGAGTGTAGAACTTGAACAGGGACTTCTGGGAAAGCACCAGAACCACGCTGGAAACCAGAATACCTGCAAAACGAGAGGCTGAAAATCAGCGTTCGCATCGCAACAGTGCAGAATGCAATGCAATATTATGCAGAAACAATGCAGAATGCAACAAACCGAATTCACCGGAAAATACTATTCCACATTTACTTCTTGTATGGATAAATTCTGCAGGTGAAATGCAGTTATTTTAGTAGGAACTTGCACGATAATGAAACATCCCCCATGCAGATCCGCATCGGAATTAAGTTCGTCAAACTTTGAGCATGCAACAGTAACGCGTTGACACTGCGACTACTTTGAATATGCATATTTTGGCATTGCATAGAGTGAAATGATTGTGAATGAAAAATTACAGTTTTCAAGTAGCAGTCTATGGAAGCCATGGAATAAAAGTATAAAAAGGGTAATTTTCAGTTTATATTTTAAAATTATGGCTTTATTCTCACAATTCCGAGATTATATCTCACAATTCAGATAAGAAAAATCAACTCGTCATTCTCTCTTTTCCCCTCGGCTCAGAATTATGAGTTTATATCCCACACTTATGGCTTTTTTTCCCTCAGAATTGACAAACTCACTATTGTTGAGTTAAATTTGAATTGTGAGATAAAATAGGTCAATGTTATGTACAATGTTATAGGTTTAAAGAGTATTTCATGCTTTAACTGTAGGGCTAATACTATATGTCCCCTATGAACGGCATGTGTGAATATTATGTAGACATGTTGTTTAAATCAAATTTATGCTTTAAAAGAAGAGTAATCATAGCATTTTTCATCCATAGTCTGTCAGTTTAAACATCCGCGTTTAGCTTCAAATGGTCAAATTGGTCTATTATTTGTATACTAAATAATATAAAATAAGTAAAGTTTTCATTGATATTTTGAATGAGCTTTTATCTTTATATTTTCAGTGTTTCATTTTAATTTTAGTTTAATTATGAGATATAAATCCGCAATTGTGAGCAAAAAAGTCAGAATTTTAAGATTAAAAAGTCGCAATTTCCTTATTAATTTTTTTAATTATGTGCTGGGGAAAAAAACTAATTGTGTTGTGTAAGAAGTGAAAAAAGTCCAGATTGCGAGATATAAACTCAGAAATGCGAGATTTAAACTTGGGATTGTGAGAAAAAGTATGAATCGTGGGATAAGAAAGTTCACATTTGCTTTTTAATTTTTTTAATAAGTGGTGGTTAAACAAAACCAAAAAAAAATTTCAAAAAAAGAATTCCTACTTTTTTTACATCTACATTTTTTACATTTATATATTTTACATCCAACTTGAAATTGCAAGAAAGAAGCACAAATTGTGAGATAAAAAGTCACAATTTTTTATTTTGATCAGAGAAAAGAGTCAAAAATGCTAGATGTGAGAAAAAAAAGTTTGAATTGTGAAATAAAAATGTGCTATTACATTTTTTTTTTCAGACAGCCTTCCATATTTTTCAAACTAGTACAAAGAAAACATCCAAAATACGCATTTAAGTGTTTATTTTATTGCACTTTATCTATTCTGGACTGTAGATTTCAATTACACTTAATTACAAAAGTTCAGTTCAGGAAATGTATGCAAATTAGCACATAGTTCATTAGATACTGCCTCAGTTGCATATTTAAACAACATTAAAGTAAACTTGCTCAGTAAAATACAAATCAACAGTTGCCCTAAATAGTGAAGTAGCCTAGCTAGTGTGAGTGGTAGTGAGATGTGTGACAGTTTCTGCTGTCAGATCGAATGTAAGCGGACTGAGACTCTTGCATCATATGAATGAGTCTGAAGGTTTGACGGTTTCTCTCATAAACTCACGGGATTCGGTTCTGTGTTCAGGCCCGTTTCACCGACATAAGCTCATTATCTCTGACGTGAGAACAGCAACATCAGTACACCGTTATTAAACGCCGGGCCCGTCCCGACCCCCAATCACGGCGAACCGGACTCACCCAGCGCGCGGATTAACGCTCTCCCGGCGGTTCCGGTCCATCCGGTACCGGGATCTGAGTACGAGTTGAATATGGCGTCGATTATAAAGATGCTAGGGACCCGCAGAACCACATCCAGCACGGCCTGGAGGTGCTGACCCAGCCGCCCCTGAGCGGAGGCCATGGCGCCGATGGGGAACCGCAGGGTTCTGTGCTGAGACCAGGCTCGGTGTCACGCAGGATCTCCGCCGGCCGCCATTTTGGCTCTGCTGTTGTTGCTATGTAAGGAACGCGGAAGTGACAATGTACATGCGCAGAATATAGAATACTACACCGGAGAACTGACGCGGGTTTATTATATTATATTAAATGTAACCCTGGACCACAAAAACAGCACGGGTATATTTGTAGCAATAGCCAACAATAGCCATTGTATGGGTCAAAATTATCAATTTTTCTTTTATGCCAAAAATCATTAGCATATTAAGTAAAGATCATGTTCCATGAAGATATTTTATAAATTTCCTACCGTAAATATATCAAAACTTAATTTTTGATTAGTAATATGCATTGCTAAGAACTTCATTTGGACAACTTTAAAGATGATTTTCTCAATATTTAGATTTTTTTGCACGCTCAGATTCCAGATTTTCAAATAGTTGCATCTCGGCCAAATATTGTCCTATCCTAACAAACCATACATCAATGGAAAGCTTATTTATTCAGCTTTCAGATGTCAATACATTACCAGTGTAATGTCAGTATTATTTATATACGATTGTAGTTTTTATTAATATTTTGAATTGCATTTAGTCATTTGGCAGTCATTGCTCTTTTGTTGGTTTTGATTGCGAACTATTGTCATCATTTGTAAGTCGCTTTGGATAAAAGCTGCGCTCCATTTTCCGGGCTGCAAATCAGGAAGATTACTTACAAAGCAGTCTTTTGTGGCAGAAGTGATGGTTCTACCATACTTGTAACAAGGAGTAGAATTGAGTTTTAGCTATATGAAGTTTGCACAAGACTAAATAATAATCTGAGATATCATGGTGCAGTTGAACATTATTAGCGCCGGCATGAATAACAATCTTACTGAATTTACGTTTAGCATTATTCAGCTTTATTTCAATTAACAAAAAAGCCAGTATATTACATGTTTCTTGTCACATTTATTGTGCATGTGTTGTATAGTACATAGGAAGTTGTTCTCATGAAGTGTGTTTGAAGAACAGTCTCGTAGTGTTGTTGTAGATGGTTTCAGCGAGGTCCAGTGGATCTTCGTCCCTGACGCCGGCCATCACCTCCAGCACCTGTCTTGATATCAAACACACAACCACTATCAGAGCGTCTTCCCACACACACACACACACACACACACTCACACTCAGTGAGTCAGTGATGAATAAATCCAGAGACAAACATCTTTCAGACGCTGAAACTCACCAGCCATTGATTTGGATGTACAGATCCAGATCAAGAAGAGCCGCTGCGTCCCGCTGAGAGCCATCAAACGAGTGAACCTGACAAACACTGACAGATCACACCAAAACAAAGATGAATAATGGCACTATTATCTTTTGGATAATTGTCAAAATGTATGAATTTTGCAGCATTAGGGGCCATTCACACAGAGCGTGTTTTCCCTTCCGATGCGCTACTTTTCCATTGTTTTTCTATGTAAACGCTAGACGGACGTGAATGACCGCTGCACTCGTGTCTCGTGTTTTTTGCAGCATTGAAAAAGAATTTCAACTTTTACATGCAGCGCCACTCAAAACAGTGGACCAATCAGAAGACCCCGGAGGCGGGGCAAGTGTTGCCAGCTTTTGTTTACAATAACAAGTTTAATTTGAAAGCAACCTGCCGGAGGAGGCAGTCATTGTGGCTATGTCTGAATTATATAACATTTCTTCGAGCGATTACCTGTTTCTTAAAAAAAGAGCCTGGAGAGAAATATCACTGAATATATCTGGAGATATTAGGTCTCAGAGCGCATCTGGAGACCCTCGCGTTCTGCGCTGGGCTTTTTCAAAACTATTCCTGAGCACTGTGACGCTGTTTGAATGGCCAGTAATCACTGTGAAGAACCGAACTGTATTGTATAAAGTGCTACAGAAACACATGAGACGCTCACCACTCCACCGACACAATGCTCTGTTCCTCTTCATGATGTCTGTGAGCGACACACACACACACACCCACACACACACACACACACACACACTCACACGGCAAACACGTTATGGTATCTATCATGCAGCTCTGGTGCGGCCGAAAAGCAACTGAGAAAGAGCAGGTTCAACATCAGGAATGTTCGATGGCTTTTCCACATGAAGGTCCGC
>NW_015554083.1:299354-299499 GCF_001515605.1 Sinocyclocheilus anshuiensis | reverse complement strand
CACACACACACACACACACACACACACACACAGAGTTTATGCCAGATCAGCTGTCACACACACGCTCCTCCAGACGAGACTCACCCAGGAAGTCTGCGTGTGCGTTCCTGCAGTGGAGGAACATGGGTAAGCGAGCCTCTTCTTC
>NW_015554083.1:295502-299342 GCF_001515605.1 Sinocyclocheilus anshuiensis | reverse complement strand
GTATTTATATATATATATATATATATATATTACACACACACATAAACACACACACATACACAAAGAAAAACAAGTAGATAGAATAGAAAAAATAGAATAGAAAAATATAAATATATATATATTTTTTAAAGAAGATAAATGTAGATAAAGTAGAATTAAAATAGAATAGAAAGTGCTAGAGTTAGAGGGTCAAATAAAGGTGGACCAGACCATAGACCAGTGTGAGGATGAGGATGAAGATGTGGTGAGGATGATGTCATGATGTGATGTGATTATGATGATGAGATGATGTCATGACTCATGATGATGATGATGTGATGTCATGATGTGGTGATGAAGATGCTATGATGATGTGGTGGTGATGATGATGATGTAATGATTATGATGTGGTGATGGTGTCATGATTTTGATGTGATTATTATGATGTCATGATGTGGTGATGATGATGTCACGATGAGATTATGATGTGATGATGTAGTGATGGTGATGATGTGATGATGAAGTCATGATGATGTGATGATTTTGGTGTGATGATTTTGACGTGATGGTGATGTGATGATGATGTCATTTTTAAGTCATGATGATGATGTCAAGACGTTGTGATGATTTTGATGTGATGATGATGTCGTGATGTGATGATGTCATGAAGATGATGTCGTGATGATTTTGATGTGGTGATGATGATGTCATGATGGTGATGATGTCATGATGGTGATGTCATGATGATTTTGATGATGATGATGTTGTGATGTGATTATGATGATGATGCCATGGTGTGAATATGATGTCATTATGTTATGATGATTACGTGATGATATCATAATGTGATTATGATGATGTGATGATGATGCCATGATGTGATGTGATGTGATGATGTGATTACCGAGGCCACACTCTCCTACAGCGATCACCTTCTGTCTGTCACCGAGGCTCAGATCTGTGAGAGACGCCAGGTACTGACCCGAGCCCTGCTGATCGAACTCAGCGCAGTGTGTCGGGTGACAGCCCACCGTACTGAAGAACTCCTCTGATGTACAACACATAACACTCATGTAGAAACACATATATAATGCTTCAGTCATAAAACGTTACAAAGAAACACTCGTTCACAGGAAACAGGCTGTTACAGTTGTGTCACATGACCACATTATGTTGCATGTTTGAGTTAAGAAGTTGCATTTCCTCTGAAATACATATGCTTATTTTTTAGAGATCGACCGATGCTGTTTGATTTATTTATAACCATTCCATTTATCAGCGGTTCCAAAATTTAAGAAACGACATCTGATTATAGAACAGATGCTTGAAATGTTCAAATCTTGATGGTAAGAGTGTTTATTTGCAGACACCTCGAGTCTGAGCGAGTCCTCTAGGTTTCCTCCAGTGATGATGAACACCATCAATCTCATTCTGACCACATATGATTTATAAATAACCAGCTTTGCTGACCTCAGCGCTCTCTCCACGACCTGAGGAAAATCATCTGAGGCACAACACACCAGATGATCAAATATGACATACTTTATTATACATTCTAAAAAACATATTTTTAATTTACATGTAATATCTATCATACTAAAACTAAAATGACACATTAACAGTAGTTAATTGTTGTGATAGTGTTCGGATTATGATCCAATGACTCTAAAGACAAAAAAAAATGTGTCTTTTGATTTGTGAATATAAAAACCAACCAGAATAATTATGTTTGATTGCATGGACACTCTTATTAATCATAATAAAAATGTTTTAAAAGCAAAATCACCACACAATATGTCAGTAATAGTGATGATCAGCGTCACAATATTGAATTGCATTTTAAAAAAATCTACTCATTAACATTCGGGAACTGACTATAGGTTGTTATTATTATCGCTATAATAATAATGAATATGAATTGTAATGAGCATGTCATTACCTTCATGTTTCTGAGTTCCTCTGTAAACTCCTCTGAACATCGGGTCTGTCAGATTAATGCCAATGTTTTCTTAGCACCAGTGTCTCTCACCTGTGAATCTGAAGTTGGTCATTCTGATGTTTTGCGGAGGTAGAAAAATAAAACCTGCACGCGTTTCTCAACGCTTCCGTAAACAGAGCGAACACGTGGTGGAGTGGGCGGGGATTCGCTGTCTGGAAGATGTCGATTGGTGGTATAAATAATAATTCCAGGCTGAATTTGAATATTATACTAGCATACTACTTTAAAATAGAAGACATATAGACGAAGTGTGCGATGCTAAAGTCATTCAGCTGCCTATTGTGCATAGACGGCTGTCACGTGAGCCTGTTACTTTGCTCTGCTGCTCAGGATGAACCAATCAGAATCATCTGTGATTGCTACCGAAGAAGCAGAGAATTCTGACACAGATTTATATTTTTTGTCAAAATGGAATGAATATATTTAAACGATTATAAATACTTATACATCAAATAAATAAATACATTTAAATTTTGAATGCGGTTGAACGGATGCTTCTGCTTTAAGAGGCTCAGAGCACCACCTGGTGGAAAATAGAAAATTACAAATAGTGCTTATATAAAACTTGCTTTTGATCACAATATGAATTTGAATATCAGTAAATTGTATTTTAACGCGCTTTTCTCTGCGAATGGAATGAATTTGTGTTTGTGATTCATCTTCCTACTGAAAAGAAATCTGTAACAGTGATTAAAAATAAAAACGAGATGCAAGATAAATGATTTTATTAACAGTGGTCTTCACATTTTATGGCCTTTAAATGTCTAGAGACTGCACTTTTGATTTCTTTGCAGCTGAGTGTTTGAAGAGAATTCAGTGTTTCACATTATTTGTGTATTTTTATTTTTTTAGCACAACAAATCTTATTCACACACACACACACACACACACACACACACATATATATATATATATATATATATAATGCACTGTATATTTAATGGCAATTCATATTATGTAAATACAGTAAACACATACATTCATACAGTACAATTATAACCACTGCACATACCAGGAAGTAAACTAAAATAAATATAATAAATTAAGAACTTTAAGGAATAAATTGAGAACAATAAAATAACTAGATAAAATTTAATAAAATTAGATTAAAGAGAGGGTCTTTTCCCACTATTCATACATATAATTGGGGATTTAGGCTCAAAAGGGATTACAAATAATCATTTGAAGACTAAAAATAAGATTAAATCTTCATACGTCTAAATGTGGAGCACAGAAGCAGTGTTAAGTCGCTGGGGTATATTTGTAGCAATAGCCAACAATACATTGTATGGGTCAAAATTATACATTTCTCTTTTATGCCAAAAATCATTAGGATATTAAGTAAAGATCATGTTCCATGAAGATATTTTGTAAATGTGGACAGTTTTAAAGGCGATTTTCTCAATATTTAGATCAGGGCTGTCCAAACTGGGTCCTGGAGGGCCGGTGTCTTGCAGAGTTTAGCTCCAACCCCAATTAAACACACCTGAACCAGCTAATCAAGCTCTTACTAGGCATAGAAACTTCCAGTCAGGTGTGTTATAAATCTCAATTTAAAAAAATTGACCCTTATGACTGGTTTTGTGCTCCAGGGTCACATTTATAAATAAATTGGACTTGAAGCATTAAAACAAGCCTTGATTTGTGAAAATTGAGCAGATGGAGGAGATTGAGTTTGACCTTTAATGACTAATAATCACTGATCTGCCTGATTAATGATCACCTGACACACACACACACACACACACACTCTCTCTCATACACATTCATACTCACACACTCACACACACACTCTCTCATACACATTCATACTCACACACTCACACACACACACACACACACACACACACACCCACAACAAC
>NW_015554083.1:291646-294524 GCF_001515605.1 Sinocyclocheilus anshuiensis | reverse complement strand
TCACACACACACTCTCTCACACACACACTCTCTCACACACACACACAAACACACACACTCACACACACACGCTCACACGCTCACACACACACACACACTCACACAGAGTGATGTAGTGCAGTGTACAGGAGTGACAGACACTAATGACAGACACACACTCTACTGACCACTAATTACACACACACACACACACACACACACATCAGGGATTGAGCTTGAGCCCCAGACACAGCGCTAGCTCGTTCTTCTGGATCTTTCCATCTCTGTTGATGTCACAGTGACCCAGCAGAACCTGCTTGAACTTGTCCAGGTCTGAGCCGCTGAGACTGGGCTGAAAAACACAAACAAATAACTAACCAACCAGTCCTGTCTGGGGTTATAAACGGGAGATCTGTGACATAATCAATAATCAGTCTCTTTACCTTCACCAGCTCCATCATGTCTTTGACAAAACCATCGACCTCCGCGCCCTCCAGAGCACCAGTGTTACTCTGACACACACACACACACACACACACACAAACACGGGGTTAAACCAAAACTAAAACCATTTTAAAAAATAGTTATTTGAAATAAAACTAACATTAACTGAAATAAAATAAGTTTTTTTTTTTCCGTTAGCCACCAAGGCAAAATGTTTCAATTTCATCAAATTTATAATTAAAAGTCAAATTAAAAATATCATACAGACTTTAAAACAATGAACTAATACAAATGACAAAACACAACAAAACTGCTAGAACGTTAAAATTAAAATGAAAAGAGAATATTTAAAAAAAAATCTTATTTCAGCTATACATTTCTTATTTTCATTTAATTTAACCTGATGTACAAAAACATTTAAAACTCAAATAAAAATAAAATTATGTCAAACTTTAAAATTGGCTTGAAAAAGCCAGGCCAGAAAGGTTGAAAACATTGTAATAGCTTTAAGTATTTATAGCTTTTAAATAGCTTTAAGTAGTTCTACAGTTTAAAGTGTTAATGTTTTGAAGGCAATAGATAGACAGATTGCTAGATTGCTAGTATGACTAGCAAGTTACTAGCATGGTTAGCATGTTGCTAGCGTGATTCTAGCATGATTAGCGTGTTATTTACATGTTGTTAGCATGATTAGCAAGTTACTAACCTGTTACTAGCATGATTAGCATGTTACTAGCCTGTTTCTAGCATGTTTACCAAAATGCTAGCATGTTTATAGCATGATTAGCACATTACTAGCATGGTGTTAGCATTTTGTTAGCATGATTAGCAAGTTACTAGCACATTTCTAGCATGTTACTATCATGTTGTTAGCATGATTAGCATGTTACTAGCATGTTTCTAGCATGATTAACATGTTACTAGCATGTTGTTAACATGATTAGCAAGTTACTAGCACTTTGTTACTAGCAATGAAAGTCTATGGGATTTTAAGTGGTTTTGATAGTCTGGTTTACGAAAACCGTAAGCCGGATCAGTTAGAAAAGATATAGCAACCCGAGTCAGACCAGTCTGAAGGTTGATGGTTATAGCTTTAAAGCTCTAGGAGGAGATAGTGTTTAAATAATAAGTTTAAATAGTAGATCAGTAAGTTGGCTTTCTCAAGCCAACTTAATAAAAAAATAAAATAATAATAATACAAACAATGAATACAAATTATAACAGTATATCAATTATACTAAAATAAAACTGGTTTGAGTTAAATTACAAAAATAACAACCAACAACTGAAACAAGAGTAACACTAAAACTAAAACCATCAAAACAACATTTTCATTACTTGAAATAAAATTAACCAAAATAAAATAGAATATTAAAAAATGAAACCTTATTTCAACTAGCAGACAAAACAAAATTATATCATGTTGATTTAGATTAACTTTATGTACTAAAAAACTAAAACTGAAATAAAACCAAATAAAAACTATACAGAAAAACAAAAAAGAAATGACAACAAATCGACTAGAAATGTAACTAACATTAAAATAAAAAAAATCTAAATATAAAAACTAATTAAAAGTATTAATAAACCTATACTAGTATCTCACTGACACTCTCACCACGTCATAGTGAGCGAAGATCTTCTCAAAGTCTCTCCGTCGGTCCTCTTGACTGCAGGCCTGAGAAACACACCACTGACAGAGTTAACCAGCACTGCTAGCTACAGGGGCCTGATTACAGGTTATTTTAGGACTCATCTGATAGCTCATCTCATCCCCCCACTGATCAGATGGACTCGCTCCACACAAACCCGCCATTATACCGTCACACCACCCACAATTCCCAGCGACAGCCCAATATCTCACTCGCCTCCATCTCAAACTTCAGCAGGAAGTTCTCCTTCAGCGCCAGGATCCTGTGAGAAGAAACACTTTAGATCATCACCAAATAATCAATAACACACAGAAAGAGACATGAACTAAACCAGACTGAGATAACAAACAAACACATCCGATTGACCAATCACAAGCACTACTCCACGGTGAGATCATCATCACCTCGCCAAATCATTCAGATCCAGACGCCCATCCTGGTTCTTGTCAAACATCTTCATCTGAAAGTCACCAGACAGAATCACATCAGCTGATATAGCGTTAGTACTGTTACTGATCAACTACGAAAAAAGATATCAAATAAAACACAAACAGCAGATAAAAAACTTAAAGGGGTCATGAACTGAGAAATCAAATTTCCCTTGATCTTTTGACACAAGAGGTCACTGTACTATAAAAACATCCTATACGTTTCAAAATTTATTGAAACCACGCTCAGAAAACGACAGCTTGTGGAATGTGCCACTTTATGATGTAATAGTGAGGCGAAAGCCCACCTCCGCAGAAGATCAACGCCTGCTTCTACAGTACTGCCTGTTTAGCCCCGCCCACCGATTCTACAGC
>NW_015554083.1:288578-291478 GCF_001515605.1 Sinocyclocheilus anshuiensis | reverse complement strand
AGCCCCACCCACCGATTCTATAGCACTGCCTGTTTAGCCCCGCCCACCAATTCTACAGCGGTGCCTGTTCAGCCCCACCCACCGATTCTATATCTCTGCCTGTTTAGCCCCGCCCACCGATTCTACAGCACTGCCTGTTTAGCCCCGCCCACCGATTCTACAGCGCTGCCTGTTTAGCTGTTTAGCCCCGCCCACCGATTCTACAGCGCTGCCTGTTTAGCTGTTTAGCCCCGCCCACCGATTCTACAGCGCTGCCTGTTTAGCTGTTTAGCCCCGCCCACCGATTCTACAGCGCTGCCTGTTTAGCTGTTTAGCCCCGCCCACCGATTCTACAGCGCTGCCTGTTTAGCTGTTTAGCCCCGCCCACCGATTCTACAGCGCTGCCTGTTTAGCTGTTTAGCCCCGCCCACCGATTCTACAGCGCTGCCTGTTTAGCTGTTTAGCCCCGCCCACCGATTCTACAGCGCTGCCTGTTTAGCTGTTTAGCCCCGCCCACCGATTCTACAGCGCTGCCTGTTTAGCTGTTTAGCCCCGCCCACCGATTCTACAGCGCTGCCTGTTTAGCTGTTTAGCCCCGCCCACCGATTCTACAGCGCTGCCTGTTTAGCTGTTTAGCCCCGCCCACCGATTCTACAGCGCTGCCTGTTTAGCTGTTTAGCCCCGCCCACCGATTCTACAGCGCTGCCTGTTTAGCTGTTTAGCCCCGCCCACCGATTCTACAGCGCTGCCTGTTTAGCTGTTTAGCCCCGCCCACCGATTCTACAGCGCTGCCTGTTTAGCTGTTTAGCCCCGCCCACCGATTCTACAGCGCTGCCTGTTTAGCTGTTTAGCCCCGCCCACCGATTCTACAGCGCTGCCTGTTTAGCTGTTTAGCCCCGCCCACCGATTCTACAGCGCTGCCTGTTTAGCTGTTTAGCCCCGCCCACCGATTCTACAGCGCTGCCTGTTTAGCTGTTTAGCCCCGCCCACCGATTCTACAGCGCTGCCTGTTTAGCTGTTTAGCCCCGCCCACCGATTCTACAGCGCTGCCTGTTTAGCTGTTTAGCCCCGCCCACCGATTCTACAGCGCTGCCTGTTTAGCTGTTTAGCCCCGCCCACCGATTCTACAGCGCTGCCTGTTTAGCTGTTTAGCCCCGCCCACCGATTCTACAGCGCTGCCTGTTTAGCTGTTTAGCCCCGCCCACCGATTCTACAGCGCTGCCTGTTTAGCTGTTTAGCCCCGCCCACCGATTCTACAGCGCTGCCTGTTTAGCTGTTTAGCCCCGCCCACCGATTCTACAGCGCTGCCTGTTTAGCTGTTTAGCCCCGCCCACCGATTCTACAGCGCTGCCTGTTTAGCTGTTTAGCCCCGCCCACCGATTCTACAGCGCTGCCTGTTTAGCTGTTTAGCCCCGCCCACCGATTCTACAGCGCTGCCTGTTTAGCTGTTTAGCCCCGCCCACCGATTCTACAGCGCTGCCTGTTTAGCTGTTTAGCCCCGCCCACCGATTCTACAGCGCTGCCTGTTTAGCTGTTTAGCCCCGCCCACCGATTCTACAGCGCTGCCTGTTTAGCTGTTTAGCCCCGCCCACCGATTCTACAGCGCTGCCTGTTTAGCTGTTTAGCCCCGCCCACCGATTCTACAGCGCTGCCTGTTTAGCTGTTTAGCCCCGCCCACCGATTCTACAGCGCTGCCTGTTTAGCTGTTTAGCCCCGCCCACCGATTCTACAGCGCTGCCTGTTTAGCTGTTTAGCCCCGCCCACCGATTCTACAGCGCTGCCTGTTTAGCTGTTTAGCCCCGCCCACCGATTCTACAGCGCTGCCTGTTTAGCTGTTTAGCCCCGCCCACCGATTCTACAGCGCTGCCTGTTTAGCTGTTTAGCCCCGCCCACCGATTCTACAGCGCTGCCTGTTTAGCTGTTTAGCCCCGCCCACCGATTCTACAGCGCTGCCTGTTTAGCTGTTTAGCCCCGCCCACCGATTCTACAGCGCTGCCTGTTTAGCTGTTTAGCCCCGCCCACCGATTCTACAGCGCTGCCTGTTTAGCTGTTTAGCCCCGCCCACCGATTCTACAGCGCTGCCTGTTTAGCTGTTTAGCCCCGCCCACCGATTCTACAGCGCTGCCTGTTTAGCTGTTTAGCCCCGCCCACCGATTCTACAGCGCTGCCTGTTTAGCTGTTTAGCCCCGCCCACCGATTCTACAGCGCTGCCTGTTTAGCTGTTTAGCCCCGCCCACCGATTCTACAGCGCTGCCTGTTTAGCTGTTTAGCCCCGCCCACCGATTCTACAGCGCTGCCTGTTTAGCTGTTTAGCCCCGCCCACCGATTCTACAGCGCTGCCTGTTTAGCTGTTTAGCCCCGCCCACCGATTCTACAGCGCTGCCTGTTTAGCTGTTTAGCCCCGCCCACCGATTCTACAGCGCTGCCTGTTTAGCTGTTTAGCCCCGCCCACCGATTCTACAGCGCTGCCTGTTTAGCTGTTTAGCCCCGCCCACCGATTCTACAGCGCTGCCTGTTTAGCTGTTTAGCCCCGCCCACCGATTCTACATCTCTGCCTGTTTAGCCACGCCCACCGATTCTACATCTCTGCCTGTTCAGCACCGCCCAGCGATTCTACATCTCTGCCTGTTCAGCACCGCCTGTTCAGCACCGCCCACCGATTCTACATCTCTGCCTGTTCAGCACCACCCACCGATTCTACATCTCTGCCTGTTGTTTAGCCCCGCCCACAGATTCTACAGCGCTGCATGTTTAGCCCCACCCACCGATTCTACAGCGCTGCCTGTTTAGCCCCGCCCAGCGATTCTACATCACTGTCTGTTTAGCCCCACCCACCGAATCTACATCACTGTCTTTTCAGCCTCGCCCACCGATTCTACATCGCTGCCTGTTTAGCCAAACCCACCGATTCTACATCTCTG
>NW_015554083.1:284014-288557 GCF_001515605.1 Sinocyclocheilus anshuiensis | reverse complement strand
TCTGCCTGTTTAGCCCCGCCCACCGATTCTAATATCCAATATGTAATAGAAATAGAATATATTTGATGTATACTGGGTATTTATACACTTTTAACCCAAATGACCCATGTAGTTTTCAGAGTACGTCACAGCAGCATCCATCTTTTATTTTAATAAGCGAAACTGTTAGCCAATCATAGCAGTGGGCATTTACTTCCAAATCTTGATTGGCCCCGCCTATAAAAAACAGACCATTCTGCAGAGAGGCTCAAAACAGAAGAGTCTTACATCTAAATTGTTGTTGTTTTTTTATGTAAAATCACACTTAACATTATAAGTGAATTTCAGAGAACATTATAAGATTATTTTAAAAATGCAGTTCATGACCCCTTTAAAGTTAAAAAACTTAAACAGTAATTAGACATGTTGGCAAATCAGTGATATAAAATGAGTACTAATTTAACTTTAAAAAAAATGGAAAAAATAGATTACAAATATTAAAAAACTAATAGAAATGAAAAATCACAAAATTAGTAAAGCTACAAAAAAAATAAATAAAATCTAATTCATTAACTGAAATGAAGCTAAAATAACATATAAATATTAGATAAAAAAGATGAAAATTAGAAATGTTGCCATGACAACTAAATAAAATGTGTTGGCATATTAAAATTACTAAAACTAAAATGGAAATTTTTTTTCTTCTAAAAAATTAATTTTCATGAATTAAAAAAGCTGATATAAAATAAAATGTAAATATTAGATGAAAAACTTAAATAAAAAAAAATGCTCCTTTGGCAACTAAATGAAATAAAAATAGTTTAACCCTATAAATCCTACTGTATCAAATTTGAAATGTAAAACATATGCATATTTTTTTAAGTTTTGATTT
The DNA here is from genome assembly GCF_001515605.1 of Sinocyclocheilus anshuiensis. Taxonomy (NCBI): domain Eukaryota; kingdom Metazoa; phylum Chordata; class Actinopteri; order Cypriniformes; family Cyprinidae; genus Sinocyclocheilus; species Sinocyclocheilus anshuiensis. Next base: position 287,686 of record NW_015554083.1, on the reverse strand, counting down.
TAATATATTGTCAATAAATTGTTCCATTTCAAAAATATTTTTCTGACTTCATATGTCAGGCTTGTGATGTAATCTGCCTCTGTATCGATGGCAACAGCGGTGTGTTTGGTGTTACCATGGTATCAGTGTACTCCTCCAGTTTGGCTGTAGTGATCTGTCTGTTGTGCTGATGGAAAAGATCCCGCAGGAAACTCTGACATCAACAAACAGAGACCACAGTGTGAGTACAAACACACAGACTCTCATACTCACACATATACACATACACATACACACACACACATACACACACACAGACACACACACACGCGCGCGCACACACACACACTCACACACACACACACACACACACACAAACACACACTCTCAATCTCACACACTCATACTCACACACACACACACACACACAAACACACACACACTCACACACTCACACACTCTCTCTCTCTCTCTCTCTTACACACACACACACATACACACACACACACACACACACACGCACACACACACACAGGAAGTGACGTCACCTTCAGCTCGGCGGCAGAGATGTATCCACTGCTGTCGGTGTCGTAGCAGTGCCAGATCTGAGAGCAGACAGACAGAGTCAAGCTTTAACTGAGTGACGGTCAGAGAGAGAAGCACATGATGAGCTCAGCTCTGACCCTCATGAACTCCACGCTGTTCTCCAGCGGCGTCTCCCGGCGGAACAGCAGCAGGAAGTTCTCCTGCTCGGGCAGAAGCGCAGCCGCCACCTGCAGCAGACAACAGCGCAACATCAGCTGCAGCACCACAGGAGAACTCGTGATGTGGGTTAGTAATGATGGTTCGATCCTGTACCTGCTCCATCTGCAGGAGTCCGTCTCCTGTGACGTCACAGCGGGACACGAGCGTCTCTCTGAGCGCCTGCAGCTGCTGCTCCGACACGCCACGCTACAACCACAACAATACCACCACCAGCATCACTGAGATACTATTATAGCTTTTTATTCATATTTACAATGAGCTTTTATATTTTCTGTTTTCATTTTGAGGAAGTTTTAGTAATTTTGTTGCATTTTTGTCATAGTTTCGGCTTTTTAAAAAATATGTTATATCGTTTTTATTCGTTTTATTTCATGTAAATTTTTTTTTTTGAGTTACTTTAGTACTTCAAGTTAAAATAAATGAAAATGAGAAAAGTTTTCTATGCCAGCTAGCTGAAATAACAAATTGTCACAGGGTCGAGTTGGTGTGCCCTTTATAGCCACCAGAGGAGCACACTTTGTAGTTGTTTTGTTTCTCTGGACTTCAGCTCCCTTCACCCTTTGCTTTGACACTCATGTCTCATTTCATTCAGCTGTGTCTCATTTGCCCTGTTAAGATCCTCCATATAAGCCTGGGTTTCTTTGTCTTGTTTGCTGGTTGATGATTTTCTGTTATGTGTTTTATGCTGATTTGGATTTACTCTGTTTGTTTTTGGATTGTTCCAATAAATGCTGCACTTAGATCTGTTTGTTTTGGAGTGTTCTGTGACACAAATATGTTACAAACACGATACAAATATTTTATTTCTAATAATGAAAGTGTTGTTTTTTTTATGGTTTTAGTTTTGGTTAACTATAAAAACATTGTGTTACCCCCAAATTTAAGTCCTTTTACACTGTTCAAAAGTTTGGTGTCCGTAAGACTGTTTAAATAAATTAATACTTTTATTCATCGAGGATTCATTTAATTGATCAAAAGTGACAGTAAAGACATTTATAATGTCACAAAAGGTTTCTATTTCAAATAAATGCTGTTCTTTTATTCAAAAGAAATAACACTTTTTTCATTCAAGCAAGGACGTATTATTGCTATAAAATGCATCATTAGTTAAAAGTGATGGTAAAGACATTTTCAATGTTACAAAAGATTTCTAACAAATGCTGTTCTTTTGAACTTTCTAATTATCAAAGAATCATGAAATTCACACTTTCCACAGAATATTAAGCATCACAACTGTTTTCAACATTGATATAATCAGAAATGTTTCTTGAGCATCAAATCAGCATATTAGAATGATTTCTGAAGATCATGTGACACTGAAGACAAATTCGGATTTCAGAAAACAGCTGTTTTAACATAATATTTCATCGTTTTTTTTTACAGTGTTTTTGATCAAACAAATGGTGAGCAGAAGAGACTTCTTTCAAAATAATTAAAACAGTAGTACATAATGAATAATTATTTAACCAAACACACACAAACAACTGAGATGGACAACGGATCTGGAGATAAGAATGTGAAATAAAGCATTACTCAAATTAAATAAAGCTGCACAAACACACTTCACACGGTCAGCGCTGTGTGTGTGTGTGTGTGTGTGTTAGTTAGTGGACACTGCTGCTAGTTAATGTGATTCTCTACACCTGTGAACTTCACGCATTAACAATCTGATTCGAACACATAAGGACTTGAAGAAAGGTGAAGTCAGTGAAGAGAGGAGAGTGAAGAAGCGCTTTACTCACGGTCTTCAGTGTCTTCAGCAAGCAGTGTAAGAACTGGTCCAGTGTCCTGCGCTCGAGGAGTCCGTCATCTGCGGGAGAAGCAGAGGTCAGCAGCGGCTCAGACTCGTGTCTCAGGAGGAGTCTGTACACTCACCTCGGCTGAACTGTGTCCAGGTGTTGAGGAAGACAGCGGCGCTCAGTCCTCTGAAGACGCTCTCCATGACTGCGGTCCGATCCACAGCTGCAGGCTTCCTGCTCCTCGCGCTCCTCCTCTCCTTCATCATCATCATCATCACACCCCCGTAATGAGCCGTCACCGGAGACAACACACAATCACACACAGCTGGACTCACATGCGCAGAACCGCATTTATTCAGAGCACATACAAGAAGAATGGAGATCTGCATTATTAATCAGATACAGCCACACATCTGTTGTTCTCGTCGCTCTATACAGACGAAACCCTCCAGATCCTCACGATAAACACCACACTGAACATCACTGACAAAAACCATCAAAGAAAATATGGTGCAGGACCAACACTTTCACTTTGAGAGAAGTTCACGAAAAACGATAAGGAGACAGCATTGAATTAAACATGAAATTCTGTGGAAAAACTGGGCTACACTTTATTTTGATAGTCCACTTTAGACATTAGTGCAACTACATGTCTACTAACTCTCATTCATTTGCAACTACATGTACTCTCAGAGTGGACTGTTAGGGTAGGTTTAGGGTTAGTACACTGTAAAAAACAATCTGTGACATTTACGGTAAAATACCGGCAGCTGTTAGGGTAGCAACATGTTAGGTTTTACAGATTTAACTTAAATTCACAATAAAATACCGTATTTCATTAACGGATGTAATGTTAATAAACCAACATATTGAAGTACTAGTATCTGTTTTGAACTATTGTAATGCACTGATAACCACCAAAAACTGGTGGTGATGAGAAAGTCACACAATGAACCAAAGCTAATCACGAACAGCTTTTCTACGAGCTGAGGAGGGCAATACTTATATATAGAAGGTGCACAATCTCATTCACACAAACACTAAACACCATCACGGTGACACACATGATGCTGAAGTAATGCAATAAACATTCATTTAACAACATTAGATATAAGATTAAACCTTACACTCTAAAAAATGCTGGGTTGTTTCAACCCAACTTTGGGTCAAATATGGACTAACCCAACTT
>NW_015554083.1:280464-283221 GCF_001515605.1 Sinocyclocheilus anshuiensis | reverse complement strand
GGTAGCAACATTTTAGGTTTTACAGACTTAACTTAAATTCACAATCAAATACCGTATTTCATTAACGGATGTAATGTTAATAAACCAACATATTGAAGTACTAGTATCTGTTTTGAACTATTGTAATGCACTGATAACCACCAAAAACTGGTGGTGATGAGAAAGTCACACAATGAACCAAAGCTAATCACGAACAGCTTTTCTACGAGCTGAGGAGGGCAATACTTATATATAGAAGGTGCACAATCTCATTCACACAAACACTAAACACCATCACGGTGACACACATGATGCTGAAGTAATGCAATAAACATTCATTTAACAACATTAGATATAAGATTAAACCTTACACTCTAAAAAATGCTGGGTTGTTTCAACCCAACTTTGGGTCAAATATGGACTAACCCAGCCATTGGGTTACATTTTGAAATTAAACTTTTAACCCAAAAGTTGGGTTAGTCCATATTTGACCCAAAGTTGGGTTGAAACAACCCAGCATTTTTTTAGAGTGTAATGTACACAACTGATAAGAAAAAACTAAGAAGAAACATGTTATTTCAACAAAAAAACATCAAATAGTAAGTGTCATGCAGGGAATTTTCACTGTATTTTTCACTGTAAATTATACAATGACTTTTTCTTTTTCACTACCAAAAACCATATCTTTTACAGTATTTTACTGTACAATTACATTAAATGTAATTACATTTATTCACCGAATATAGTATGGAATCTTACTGTTAACCAGTTAATAGTTTTTTTTCTGTAGCATTTTTACAGTCTTTTACTGTTAAAATTACAATCATTTTTTACAGTGTAAAATAAGTTGACATAAACTTGTAAAGTTTCTCATAGTCAGTGTGTTGTATGTTGTGGACCCATCAAAGTAAAGTGTTAGAAGATATTAAGCCGACAGTCTACTAATACTCTACTAACTGCTAGTTGGCATGTAGTTGCAAAGTTACTTACTGTTAGTAGAATGTCTGAAGTGGACTATCGAAATAAAGTGTTACCAAAAACTTAAATGTTATTTTCTTGTAAAAGTACACTGTTTGGTAGATACTGAAGGATTACAACAACATACTGATTAAAATAAAATAAAAAGTCTTACATTTGTATATAATAAGCAAAGGGTTATATTTAGATTTTATACTTGTTTAAAACGTTTCTAATTGATTATTGTGATAGTTTCATAACGGAGCTCTAGATCAGAGCTTCTCAACCTTAAAATTAAAAAGCAATGAACTCTGATTCAGTATATGCATGTTCTTCAAAGCAGGCTTATTATATTTAACTAAAACCATAAAAAATAAACATTGAAATAAATGTTAAATGCATCTTAAAAAACGTAACCTTGTTTTATTTCATCTAGTTTCCAAGGTAACATTTCACATTTTTATTTAGTTTAAATGTACTAAAATAACTAAACTGAAATAGAAATGAAAATAATAAAATATACAGACATTTTTAACAAACAAAAATGAATAAAAGTGGCAAACAAAAAATGACTGAAACTTTAAAATTAGTATGAAAACAAAAAATATGAAAATAAAAATGAATTCAAAATATTTTAAAACTATAATCTCAATGATGCTAAGAAAAGCAATGAACTCTGATTCAGTATATGCATGTTCTTCAAAGCAGGCTTATTATATTTAACTAAAACCATAAAAAATAAACATTGAAATAAATGTTAAATGCATCTTAAAAAACGTAACCTTGTTTTATTTCATCTAGTTTCCAAGGTAACATTTCACATTTTTATTTAGTTTAAATGTACTAAAATAACTAAACTGAAATAGAAATGAAAATAATAAAATATACAGACATTTTTAACAAACAAAAATGAATAAAAGTGGCAAACAAAAAATTACTGAAACTTTAAAATTAATATGAAAACAAAAAATATGAAAATAAAAATGAATTCAAAATATTTGAAAACTATAATCTCAATGATGCTAAGACACCACTGTAGGGAAAAGAAATTTACATATTGATTGTTTTTAACATGATTTTTCATGTATAATTTTAATTTTGTAAATAATTTGGAATTTGTGGTTGAGAAGCACTGATCAAGCTCACAAGCTGCATACTTAATATATAGGTTTAATTAGAAATTATTTATGCTAAAAAAGAAGCAATCAAGAGACGTGATTGGCCGGAGCGGCGGAGGAGAGGGACTTTGAGCGCTGGCGGTCAGTGGCGTCGTCCTCGGGCTCGGTGCTGGGGTGAACACAGGAGATGGAGCGACTGACCGTCAGTGTGTGTGACGTGTGTGTGTCGAACACACTGACACCAGCAGGAGACTCCAGAGCTGCACACGGAGACGATATATCATACACACAGTCTAAAAATAACTAAAGACACCCAGAAAACCCACGGCACGATTCAGGAGAACATTCTGATATGAAACAACTTCATGAGAGTAGAGAGGAAATTATGAACTCACGGGGAGGCGAGTCTCTGCCCTCTGTGCTGTGAGTGACAGGACCTGGCTCCGCCTCCTCTGTGACGGACAGCAGCACCCATGGGCTCAGGGGCGGGGCCGGCAGAGCAGGGGATTCTGGGACACGAGCCAGAGGAGGAGGAGCTGGACAACAGAAAAGTGAGTCAGATATGTGTGTGTGCACGTGTAAGAGAGTGTGTGTGTGTGAGTGAGTGTGTGTGTGTAAGAGAGTCTGTGTGTGTGCGTGTGTAAGAGAGTCTGTGTGTGTGTGTGTAAGAGAGAGAGAGAGAGTGTGTGTGCGTGTAAGAGAG
>NW_015554083.1:280164-280374 GCF_001515605.1 Sinocyclocheilus anshuiensis | reverse complement strand
TGTAAGAGAGTGTGTGTGTGTGAGTGAGTGAGTAAGTGAGAGTGTGAGAGAATAGGAGTGAGAGTGTGTATGCGTGCGTGCGTGTGTGAGTGTGTGTGTGTGTAAGAGAGTCTGTGTGTGCGTGTGTAAGAGAGTCTGTGTGTGTGTGTAAGAGAGAGAGAGAGAGTGTGTGTGCGTGTAAGAGAGAGTGTGTGTGTGTGTGTGTGTGAG
>NW_015554083.1:267722-279278 GCF_001515605.1 Sinocyclocheilus anshuiensis | reverse complement strand
ACACACACACACTCTCTCTCTCACACACACACACACACACACACACGCGCACACGTCATCAGAAACACACACTCAGTGACACACAAAGACACACCTTCATCAGGAGCTTCAGCTCTGGCTGCTGCGGCTGGAGAAACAGCTGCCTGTGAGTGACACACATCATCATCATCATCATCATCATCATCAGTGCTCTCAGACAGAACAATCTCTGATGCCTCATGTTTGTGACAAAGATTATCTGCAGAGTTTTTAAAATCGCGCTTAAGACGTTTTACTGAGCAATACAGAACAAACACACAATCTCATAAATAAATCATGCGTCTCAGATTCTCTTAGTTAATAATCATTTCACACTCGACTGCAAACAGGCTAAAATACTCCAGACATGTTTTATTCAGTGTATACATATGTGCTGAAATGTGTTCAATAATGTCATATTTTTTGTCACATTTCTGTTTTATTTTTGTATTTCTTTTCATTCATTTTTATTTCAGTTTTAATTTGACAAATTTTAGTCCATCAACTTAAACTATATGAAAATGATAAATAAATGTATAAAATAAATAATAATTTTCAAACATTTTATTTCACTTAATGTTTATTTTATTTCAAGTATTGACATTTTTTTATGGTTTTAGCTTTAGTTAACGATAAGAACCATGCTGCTTATTCAAATATTAGATCTACAACATACTACAATAAAAATAAAAAAAAAACGTAAACATTGTCATAATTAATCAGCAGTAAATCATATTCATTTGCTTGGCATAAATACACAATACTCATTAACTGGGAACTGCTCTGACTCTTTAAGCCTGTAAAATGTGCAACAGTGGCGTGTTTTGCACGCAGTGCTATCATCACCTTTAATAATCACATTATCACTGTTTTTCATCCCCAAATTTAAAGCCTCTTAAAATGATAATCAAGACTCTTATTATACAGTTCACAGGACATTCAAGCCTCACCTTCTTGCGTTTCTCTTGTTTGGCTCGTATCTCAGCCAGCATGTCGTTACCCAGCATCTGTACTCTCTTGTGTGGACTGCCGTGCTTGATGCCCTCCTGCGCGTGACCTTTGACCTCAGGTGCCGCTACGGGGTCAGAGGTCACGGCCGGCACGGGGGGAGGGGCTTCTGGCTCAGCTGTTGCCGTGGGGCTGGTGGGCATGGCTTCAGCAGAAGCGCGGTGCTTGATGCTGCAGAAGAAGCCGCTCAGACGAGACTCTCTGGGCCTGCAGACAGAACGAGCGTCAGTACTAGAGTCCCGAGAACCGCTTCCAAATTTCTAAGAACCGTTCTCAAACCATAATTTTGACCCATACAATGTGTTGTTGGCTATTGCTACAAATATACCCCAGCGACTTAACACTGCTTTTGTGCTGCAGGGTCACATATAATGTGTATAATATAATATAATGTTTTTGCTGTGGTATTTTTACCTCACGCTGACGTTAGTGACCTTCCTGGAGAAGAACTCCGGCACACCCTCGTCCAGATGATCCACTTCCACTTCCTGTGCAGCGGCTCTGCTGATTGGCTGATTCTGAGGACGACATCCACACAACAGAGTTCAACAAACCACTCAGTCTGTACTGATGATTTAATTCCCATCGAGTCAAGTCAGTGTATTTCTAGAGCGCTTTATACAATACAGATTAACTCAAAGCAGCTTCTCATTAATAAAACAGTGTTAATCTTACAAAAATCATTCATTAATCAAACACTCAGCACTTGAGCTAGTAGTGTCACTGCAGTTAAATCAATAATATTACTGAATATTAATAGTCTTTTAATTCTTTAATTTGTATAGACATAATAACAATCTGTGGAGGTCATTTATTCCATCCTCTGCTAATTAAAAACTGAGATATAATATAATAAGATGCAACATTTTGACTGTTATTTTTAGTATTTAGATATTATTACAGTTTTTATTGTTATTTTGAATTAGCTTTCATTGTTAAAATGTCCAATTTATGTCATTTATTTTGTCCTTTTCTCAGTAGAAACTGAGATATAATAAGATGCAACATTTTCAACTGTTATTTTTCAGTATTTATATATTATTACAGCATTTATTATTTTGAATGAGCTTTTATATTTAAAATTGAATAATTTCACATTATTTATATATTACAGTATTTATTAATGTTTTGAATGAGCTTTTATTTGTAATTTTTCAGTTTACATTTTAATTTTAGACATTTATGTATTTCTTTGCTCAGTAAAAACTGCAACATTTTGATTGTTATTTTAGTATTATTTATATATTATAACAGTATTTATTATTTTTAATTAGCTTTTTTTAATTAACATTTTTACTTTAGGTTTTAACAATTTTATTAGTCACTTCTGATATTTTTATTGGCATTATTATTATTAATTTCCCCCCCAATATTTCTATTTAGCTGTACTTTTGTTTCAGTTTTAGTAACTTTAGTATTTAAACATACATTTATTTCAGTTAGTTGCCATGGCAAACTTCAACTTAATTCAGCTTCATTTCAATGATCGAAAACATTTTGAAATAGTTTCGGTTTTAGTAAAGGGCAGTGATTCTGTGGTAGCTGTGTTTGCGTGACTTACAGCGGCTCTCCTGGGTTTGGCTTTCTTCGTCCGCCGCGGCCTGTATTTAGTAACGTGCTGTAGAGTGGGCGTGTCTTCTGTGGGCAGGTCGCTGAAGCTCATTGGCCGAGGCTGCTGTAGCTCCGCCTCCAATGGGGGCGGGGTCACTGGCGGTGGAGGGGGCGGAGTCGGGGAGAGGGGTGGGGGCGGCAGATCCTCCACACAGACGTCCTCTAACGCCTTACACAGATCGAAGCCCAGCTCTGACACACACAGTTAATCATCAGTAATTCAGAAATGCTAATTATAACTGACGAAGTGCTCGACACGTACCGAATGCGACGGACATGGGTCTGAACATCCGGCTGTGAATGCTCTTCCTCTTGGCTTTCTGTGTCCGCTAGAGATCCAAACACACGCAGATTCATCAGATACGATCTCATTTACACTCGTGAATATTCGAACATACAGCATGAACATGGTGTGCTCGTTGTTTCTGGAGCTCACGAGCACATTGTAGGAAACCATGTGTTCCACAGGAGTAAAACACTTAAAATTAATATAAAAAACTTTAAATAAAAACAAATCAAAACAAACATGTGCTAAAAATGTATTAAATCATAAAAATGCAAAATATAAAAAAAAATAGAAATAGCACATTCTAAACATCTCCATTTGTCTTCCACAGGTGAAAGAAAGTCACACGGCTTTGAGGACGCGTAAATGATGACTTAAAATCACCCATGAACCTCTGGATTCTCTTTTGCACTGAAAAACTTTTGGTGCAGGATTTGCTAACCCTAACTTTAGAAAATCATGTTTTACAGGGTGTGTTTCTGCCCTGTGTGAGTGTGTGTACCTGTGGTTGTTGTTCTGGTTGTTGTGTCATGTTGTCCATCTGCATTTCTCTGTCGTCTATAACTTCGGTCTCCTGTGAGTCGTGATGCAGCAGCGGCTGCTGTCCTCTCCTGCTCAGATGACCCGCCTGACACACACACACAGCACACACACACACACTCACACACACACACACACACACACACACACTCACACACACACGTGAATTAGACACACGTACACTGTGATAAAGTGTGGTTTTGTGAATGTAAATCTCACCAGTGTTTGTTGAGAGCGAGAGAGAGACTGTAGGATCTCATCAGTGATGTAATCAGAGAGACTTGACGCCATACTGAGCTTCACCTCACTGAAAACACACACACACACACACACACACAAACACACTGTTTGGCTCTCAAAGTGACCGTGTGTGACCCAAAATGAAGCAATAAAGATGCTGAGGATAATAAGATTGTCCAATCAGGTCAAATTAAAATATTTGAAAATAAAAACAAATAAAACACATACAAAAATAAACGCAAATTTAAAATACATAAAAAAAATGAAATGAACAATTAAATGAAAATGACTAAAAATTTAATCATAAAAATGCAAAATCAAAATACATCATTTTAAAATAAAACAAAAAAATACTAAAAATGAATTAAATCATAAAATGCGAGATTAAAATATTTAAAGTTAAAGCAAAAAATTAAATAGAAAAATATTTCTAAAAAAATCAAAATATAACACTTAAAAAGATTAAATATTTTATTAGTTTACGCATGTCACATCAGAGAATCATGAACATGTGAATGTGTTATTAAATTACTGAAATATTGACTTAAAGGGGTTCATCTGATATTTGTGAATCCCTGTGTTAACCCATAATACTAGTGTAAACTTGAGCGCAGCCGTGGCAGACCTGATCTTATTGATGATGTCGAAGGCCGACTGCTCCAGCAGCGTGGAGGTGATGAAGGCTTTCGACACGCTCGTCCTCCCCTCGCTGGCACGCAGAAGATCTTCACGCAGACGCGCCTGCTGCATGATGTGAGGACACACGCTCTGAGCCGTATCCAACATGGACACCAGCAAACCCTGAACACACACACATCAGAGAGCGTTTCCCAGCCGGTCAGTATGATGGTGATTGTGTGTGTGTGTGTGTGTGTGTGTGTGTGTGTGTGTGTACCTGCAGCTGCTGGTCTATGAGCGCGCTGATCTCTCCGGCCACTGAACACAGTTTCTCCTGCACCTGCTGCACACACACACCTGCTGACCCGTCACTGCCGCCCGCCGCTCGCCCGCTTGAGCGCAGGTGATACAGACTGCGCAGCAGCTACAGACAGAGACACAAAACTAAGCTTACAGACTTAGTACTTACCATAGCCCTACGTTCCAATCTAAAAACGTATGAAGGGCTGGTTCAACACAACCATAAGACAAACTGAGCGTGAGCAGAGCTTGTTTGAGTATGTTTAAAGTGTTTGAGTATGTTTGGAGCATGTGTGTGTATGTTTGAGCATGTTTGATTATGTTTAGAGTGTGTTTGAGTATGTTTGCAGCATGTTTGTGTATGTTTAGAGTGTGTTTGAGTATGTTTACAGTGTGTTTGAGTATGTTTGGAGCGCGTTTGTGTATGTTTGAGTATGTTTAGAGTGTGTTTGAGTATGTTTAGAGTGTTTTAGTATGTTTAGAGTGTGTTTGAGTATGTTTGAGTATGTTTAGAGTGTGTTTGAGTGTTCGAGTATGTTTGGAGCGTGTTTGTGTATGTTAAGAGTGTGTTTGGGTATGTTTAGAGTGTGTTTGAGTATGTTTAGAGTGTGTTTGGAGCATGTTTTTGTATGTTTGAGTATGCCACTCGCCCGCTTGAGTGCAGGTGATACAGACTGCACAGCAGCTACAGACAGAGACACAAAACTAAGGGTGTGTTCACACTTGTAGTTCAGTTCGTTTGGTTTATTTGGTCCAGACCGAAAAGGAAAATGTTACATTTGGTCCTGGTCCACTTAGCGTTCACATTGGCATTTTTGACAGCGAACCTAAAGGCATAGTGATACGTTCACAACCTGATTGGTCGGCTTGAATGACGTATATATCGTGACGGAACTCACCGAACACCCCAAACAAAAGGTGCGTTAGACTTAAAGCGTTCAAGTCGCTTTATGTCGAACACACCTAATGCCGTCTGCTGGACTAAGCGCGCTCATTCTTGCGTATCATATAATTTAATTTTCACCACCTGCAAACTCACAAGGAGCTCATAAAAGGCACTTTACCTCATTGTTGCTCCACGTTTGCCCTCTGCTCATTTTGTCTTGGTTACACCACGTCATCAAATCATGTCGCATAGCGTCGCATCTTGTCATTACTTCCTGTTTTTGGTTCGTTTAGAAGTATTTGGTCCGTGTTGCGTTCATATATCATTCAAACTGCACCAGAGTTCGTTTGGAAGCGGACCGAGACCCATTTTTTCAGCGGTCTCGGCCCACTTGTTTGGTGCGCACCAGGGTTCGGATGGCAGCATTCACACATGCTCAAATGAACCGCACTAACATAGCAATCGCACCAGGGTTCATTTTAATCGAACCAAACATGACAAGTGTGAACGCACCCTAAGCTTACAGACTTAGTAGTTACTACAGCCCTACATTCCAATCTAAAAACTTATGAAGGGCTGGTTCAACACAACCATGAGACAAACTGTTTTTAATCTTCTTTCAGGGTTTGTGTAATAATATCAGCGTCATATGAACCCATCAGCCGTTTATGGTGTGTGTGTGTGTGTGTCTCTCACTGTTGTGGAGTTCTTGGCATCTCTCATCAGGTTCTCTGTCGCCTTCATGTCCTGCTGAACTCTGTCACTCATGCTGAAGCGCAGAGAGTTCAGCTGATCCTGGACCTGCACACACACCTGCCCCATCACCTGCACACACACACACACACGAATGAACACACCACTGGCAGAGGCATATATGCTCTGATATATGATCCCATCAATCAAATAATAAACACTCTCTGTTTTCAGTTATGGTGAATGCTGAGTAGATATATGTCCCATCAGCCACCTGCTCTGCAGATATGATCAGTCACCTGTTGTGTTGTGCTGGTGACAAGGCCCTGCTGCAGTCTGAACGCCTGCTCCTGCAGGTATCGCCTGCTCTCATGGTTACGCAGCAGATACTGCTCCATCTGCACACACACACACAAAGCATCATGGGAGGCACATCACAGGAAAAAAGAGCTTCTGGGAGTTTGTGTATTTTTAGAGCGTGTTTAAGCATGTTTAGGAATGTCTGTGCATGGTTGGAGAGTGTTTGTGTATATCTGAGAATGTTTAGAGCGTGTTTGTATATTTTTGGAGCATGTTTGTGTAAGTTTAGAGCGTTTGTGTATGTTTGAGTATGTTTAGAGCGTGTTGAGTATGTTTAAAGCATGTTTGTGTAAGTTTAGAGTGTGTTTGAGTATGTTTAGAGTTTGTTTGTGCATGTTTGAGTAAGTTTAGTGTGTGTTTGAGTATGTCTGGTGTGTGTTTGTGTATATTTGAGTATGCTTGGAGCATGTTTGTGTATGTTTAGAGTGTGTTTGTGTATGTTTGAGTATGCTTGGAGCATGTTTGCGTATGTTTAGAGTGTGTTTGTGTATGTTTGAGTATGTTTGGAGCATGTTTGTGTATATTTAGAGTGTGTCTATGTATGTTTGAGTATGTTTGGAGCGTGTTTGTATATTGTTGGATCATGTTTGTGTAAGTTTAGAGCGTGTTTGTGTATGTTTGAGTATGTTTAGAGCGTGTTGAGTATGTTTAAAGCATGTTTATGAAGGTTTAGAGTGTGTCTGAGTATGTCTGGTGTGTGTTTGTGTATGTTTGGAGCGTGTTTGTGTATATTTGAGTATGCTTGGAACATGTTTGTGTATGTTAAGAGTGTGTTTGAGTACATTTAGAGCATGTTTGAGTATGTTTGGAGTGTGTTCGTGTATGTTTGAGTATGTTTAGAGTGTGTTTGAGTATGTCTGAAGTGTGTTTGTTTATGTTTGAGTATGTTTGCTTATGCTTGAGTTTGTTTAGAGTGTGTTTGTGTTTGTGTATGTTTGAGTATCCTTGGAACATGTTTGTGTATGTTTAGAGCGTGTTTGAGTATGTCTGAAGTGTGTTTGTTTATGTTTGAGTATGTTTGGAGCATGCTTGTGTATATTTGAGTATGCTTGGAACATGTTTGTGTATGTTAAGAGTGTGTTTGAGTACATTTAGAGCATGCTTGAGTTTGTTTAGAGTGTGTTTGTGTATGTTTGAGTATCCTTGGAACATGTTTGTGTATGTTTAGAGCGTGTTTGAGTATGTCTGAAGTGTGTTTGTTTATGCTTGAGTATGTTTGGAGCGTGTTTCTGTATGTTTGAGTATCCTTGGAGCATGTTTGTGTATGTTTAGAGCATGTTTGAGTACATTTAGAACATGTTTGGGTATGTTTAGAGCGAGTTTGTGTATGTTTAGAGTGTGTTTGTGTATGTTTGGAGCATATTTATGTATGTTTAAGTATGTTTGGAGCATGTTTGTGTATGTTTGAGTATGCTTGGAGCATGTTTGTGTATGTTTAGAACATGTTTGAGTACAATTAGAGCATGTTTGTGTATGTTTGGAGCGTGTTTATGTATGTTTGAGCATGTTTAGAGTGTTTGAGTATGTCTGGAGTGTGTTTATGTTTGAGTATGTTTCAGCATGTTTGAGTATGTTTAGATTGTGTTTGTGTATGTTTGGACTGGAGCATGTTTGTGTATGTTTGAGTATGCTTGGAGTGTGTTTGTGTATGTTTCAGTATGTTTGGAGCATGTTTGTGTATGTTTAGTTTGTTTGTGTATGTTTAGAGTGTTTGTGTTTATTTAGAGTGTGTTTGTGAATATTTGAGCATGTTTAGTTTGTGTTTAAGTATGTTTAGAATGTGTTTTTGTATGTTTAGAGTGTGTTTGAGCATATTTTTGTATGTTTTGAACATAAGTGTATATGTTCGTGTTGTGTTCAGACCTTCATCAGGGCATCTTCAGTTTTCTCAGAGTTGTTCTTCAGAGCTTGCGCCGCGTCTGTGATGGGAACCGGCATGAATCTGATGGTGTAATTCCTGCAGAAGATGAACGACAAACATGACTGAACCTGATGATCAGACAGACACTGAATCTGAGGCTAAAGAAGAGCTCAGACACACTTCTCCAGAGCAGCAGCCACATCCTGCAGGCCCTGAGCGCTGACACAGTTACGGTCCCAGATCACCGTCCTGAAATACACACAATGAACGCTGTATATTTGTGTACATGAGTGTGTTAGATGATCCTGTGGTCGGTGTGTGCGGCACCTGAGTTTGGTGTTGACCTGCAGGGCTTTGGCCAGCATCTTCGCCCCAAAGTCGCCCATGCTGTTCCCGCTGATGTCCAGATGGGTCAGACTGCTGTTTCCTCCCAGCGCATTCAGCACCACTGACAGATCCGCCTTCAGCCTTGAGTCTGCCAGAGACAGAGACGCCAGCGGCTACACACACACACACACACACACACACAGTTAAACAACGTACCCTGAGTGCAGTATCTCAAACGTGACGGATCTACAGACTTACAGAATCCTCTTCCTGAATCATGTGGACCAGAGAGACCAGAACCTGCCCGAGATTTCTGCACAGAAACACACGCACATTCAGAATGTAAGACGTGTGAATTAATCCTTTTATTCATCAAAACTGACTGTAAAGACATTTATAATATTATAAAATACTTCTATGTCAAATAAATGCTGTTCTTTTGAACTTTCTATTCATCTGTGAATCCTGAAAAATAAAATGTATCATGGTTTCCACAAAAATATTGTTCAGCACAACTGTTTCCAACATTGATAATAATCAGAAATGTTTCTTGAGCAGCAAATCAGCATATTAGAATGATTTCTGAAGATCATGTGACACTGAAGACTGGAGTAATGATGCTGAAAATACAGCTGCGCATCACAGAAATACATTACAGCTTAACAGATATTCACATAGAAAACAGCTGTTTGAAATTGTAATAATATTTCACAACATCACTGATTTTACTGTATTTTTGATCAAATAAATGCAGACTTGGTGTGCAGAAGAGACTTTTTTCAAAAACAAAACAATTCGAATTATTCCAAACCTTTAGGTAAAAGTGTCTGCTTGATGTATAAATGTAACTGTAAATGCATATTCTGCATCCTGTTTACAGCCTGTTTTTCTCTATTAAAACCAGTTAAACTCTGCGGACCCGGATACGGGGAACCTGAATTACAGATTTTCAAAAAAATACTTACTTTTAAAACTCCAAAAGCGCCTATGTTTTTTTTGTGTTTATAGTAATATTTGAAAAGTATATAATGCTATTTATAAAGAATTACACTCATATTTTGTAGTTCAAAGGGTTTTCTTTACAATGAAACCATTTGTTTTCATTTCCTCCATTGTATGTGTGCAGGGTAAACATTTGAATTTGAGTATGTTAAATTTAGGCGAAAATACCAAAAAACGCCCTGAGCTTAAGTGGTTTTAATCTGCGAAGGTCACATGACCTCTAAACTGAATCAAAGCTGCAGATTCTCACTTGGTTTTGATGTTGCTGAAGTTCCTGCCGATGGACAAGTGTTTGATGGAGCGGTTCTTCCCGAGCCACACGAGCAGCGTGGACAGATCTGAGTCCAGTCCTGGGACACAAACACACAATCCTCCTGAATCAACACAGCAGCTGATGACACCTCTGTGTGTGTGTGTGTGTGTGTGTGTATTAACCGTTGTCTGATATGTCCAGGCTGGTGATGTTCGGGATCTCAGCGATACAGCCTTCCAGAATCTGAGAGCCTGCTGAGCGCAACTGAACACACGAACAACAACGTGTGAGGAACACACAACAAACACAAAACGGAGCAGTCACATGTCAAAACGACAGCAGAAGGTTCAGTGCAGTACCTCACAGCCGCTGATGTCCAGAGAAACATCTCGCAGGTTAGTGTTACAGGCCAGACCCAGGAGCAGCGCTCTGAAGACATCAAACATCAGAAGAACAACAAGGGAACATCAGGAGAACGTCAAGAGAAGATCAGGAGAAGATCAGAAGAAGTTCAAGAGAAAATTAAGAGAATATCAAGAGAATATCAGAAGAATATCAGGAGATGATCAGAAGAACATCAAGAGAATATCAGAAGAATATCAGGAGAAGATCAGCAGAATATCAGGAGAATATCAGGAGAAGATCAGCAGCATATCAAGAGAAGATCAGGAGAATATCAAGAGAAGATCAGGAGAAGATCAGGAGAAGATCAGCAGAATATCAAGAGAATATCAGGAGAAGATCAGGAGAACATCAAGAGAATATCAGGAGAAGATCAGCAGAATATCAGGAGAAGATCAGCAGAATATCAAGATAATATCAGGAGAATATGAAGAGAATACCAGGAGAAGATCAGCAGAAAACGTCAAGAGAAGATCAGGAGAAGATCAGAAGAAGTTCAAGAGAAAATTAAGAGAATATCAAGAGAATATCAGAAGAATATCAGGAGATGATCAGAAGAACATCAAGAGAATATCAGAAGAATATCAGGAGAAGATCAGCAGAATATCAGGAGAATATCAGGAGAAGATCAGGAGAACATCAAGAGAATATCAGGAGAAGATCAAAAGAATATCAGGAGAAGCTCAGCAGAATATCAAAAGAATATCAGGAGAAGATCAGCAGAATATCAGGAGAATATCAAGAGAATATCGAATATCAGGAGAAGCTCAGCAGAACATCAAGAGAATATCAGGAGAAGATCAGCAGAATATCAGGAGAATATCAGAAGATCAGGAGAAGATCAGGAGAATATCAGAAGATCAGCAGAATATCAAGAGAATATCAAGAGAATATCAGAAAATCAGCAGAATATCAAGAGAATATCAGGAGAAGATCAGCAGAATATCAGAATATCAAGAGAATATCAGGAGAATATCAGAAGATCAGCAGAATATCAAGAGAATATCAGGAGAATATCAGAAGATCAGCAGAATATCAAGAGAATATCAGGAGAATATCAGAAGAATATCAGGAGAAGATCAGCAGAATATCAAGAGAATATCAGGAGAATATCAGAAGATCAGCAGAATATCAAGAGAATATCAGGAGAA
>NW_015554083.1:266974-267525 GCF_001515605.1 Sinocyclocheilus anshuiensis | reverse complement strand
AATATCAGCAGAATATCAAGAAAATATCAGCAGAATATCAAGAAAATATCAGCAGAATATCAAGAAAAGCTCAGTAGAATATCAAGAGAATATCAGGAGAAGATCAGCAGAATATCAGGAGAATATCAGGAGAAGATCAAAAGAATATCAGGAGAAGATCAGCAGAATATCAAAAGAATATCAGGAGAAGCTCAGCAGAATATCAGGAGAAGATCAGCAGAATATCAAGAGAATATCAGGAGAATATCAGGAGAATATCAGGAGAAGATCAGGAGAACATCAAGAGAATATCAGGAGAAGATCAAAAGAATATCAGGAGAAGATCAGAATATCAGGAGAAGCTCAGCAGAATATCAAAAGAATATCAGGAGAAGATCAGCAGAACATCAGGAGAATATCAAGAGAATATCAGAAGATCAGGAGAAGATCAGGAGAATATCAGGAGAAGATCAGCAGAATAAGAGAATATCAAGAGAATATCAGAAAATCAGCAGAATATCAAGAGAATATCAGGAGAAGATCAGCAGAATATCAAGAGAATATCAGGAGAA
>NW_015554083.1:261103-266033 GCF_001515605.1 Sinocyclocheilus anshuiensis | reverse complement strand
ATCAAGAGAATATCAGGAGAAGATCAGCAGAATATCAAGAGAATATCAGGAGAAGATCAGCAGAATATCAAGAGAATATCAGGAGAAGATCAGGAGAACATCAAGAGAATATCAGGAGAATATCAAGATAATATCAGGAGAATATGAAGAGAATATCAGGAGAAGATCAGCAGAATATCAAGAGAATATCAGGAGAATATCAGGAGAATATCAGGAGAAGATCAGCAGAACATCAAGAGAATATCAGGAGAAGCTCAGCAGAATATCAAGAGAATATCAGGAGAAGATCAGAAGAAGTTCAAGAGAACATTAAGAGAACAT
Source organism: Sinocyclocheilus anshuiensis (assembly GCF_001515605.1). NCBI lineage: Eukaryota > Metazoa > Chordata > Actinopteri > Cypriniformes > Cyprinidae > Sinocyclocheilus > Sinocyclocheilus anshuiensis. Next base: position 265,712 of record NW_015554083.1, on the reverse strand, counting down.
CAAGAAAATATCAGGAGAATATCAAGAGAATATCAGGAGAACATCAAGAAAATATTAGGAGAATATCAGGAGAATATCAGGAGAATATCAAGAGAATATCAGGAGAAGATCAGGAGAACATGAAGAAAATATCAGGAGAATATCAGAGGAACATTAGCAGAAAATCAGGAGAATGCCAGAAGAACATCAAGAAAACATCAGGAGAATGGGAGCAGCACATTAGCAGAACGGGAGCAGGAAATCAAAATAATATTATCAGAATATCAGAAAAATATCAGCAGGACATCAGAAGAACGTCAGAAGAACATGAGAAGAACATCAACAGAACGTCAGAAGAATGCTAGCAGAACATTAGAAGAACATCAGAAGAACATGAGCACAACATCGTCGTAACATGAACATGGTCTGGATGAACAGATGGAGACTCACTTGAGTCCTTCAGAAGGTAGTTTGGTTCCAGACAGACAGATGTTCTGGAGAGACAAAGCGCTGCTGAAGAACTGCTTGAAGGAGGACGGAAACTCCTTCCCTTTCCTGCAGCAAAGAACATCAGACTGAGAGAGCTGGATCCAGCCGAGACGTCAACATCTGTGAGTGTGTGTGAGCATGTGTGTGTGTGAGTGTGTGTGTGTGTGTGAGTGAGTGTGTGTGTGTGTGTGTGTGTGTGTGTGTGTGAGTGTGTGTGTGTGTGTGTGTGTGAGTGAGTGTGTGTGTGTGTGTGTGTGTGTGTGTGTGTGAGTGTGTGTGTGTGTGTGTGTGTGAGTGAGTGTGTGTGTGTGTGTGTGTGTGTGTGTGTGTGAGTGTGTGTGTGTGTGTGTGTGTGAGTGAGTGTGTGTGTGTGTGTGTGTGTGTGTGTGTGTGAGTGTGTGTGTGTGTGTGTGTGTGAGTGAGTGTGTGTGTGTGTGTGTGTGTGTGTGTGTGTGAGTGTGTGTGTGTGTGTGTGTGTGAGTGAGTGTGTGTGTGTGTGTGTGTGTGTGTGTGTGTGAGTGTGTGTGTGTGTGTGTGTGTGAGTGAGTGTGTGTGTGTGTGTGTGTGTGTGTGTGTGTGAGTGTGTGTGTGTGTGTGTGTGTGAGTGAGTGTGTGTGTGTGTGTGTGTGTGTGTGTGTGTGAGTGTGTGTGTGTGTGTGTGTGTGAGTGAGTGTGTGTGTGTGTGTGTGTGTGTGTGTGTGTGAGTGTGTGTGTGTGTGTGTGTGTGAGTGAGTGTGTGTGTGTGTGTGTGTGTGTGTGTGTGTGAGTGTGTGTGTGTGTGTGTGTGTGAGTGAGTGTGTGTGTGTGTGTGTGTGAGCATGTGTGTGTGTGTGTGAGCATGTGTTTGTGTTGTACTTGTAATTGAAGACACTTCTGGCCAGGTTGAGAACGGTCAGGTGTTTGAGGGAACCGCGCAGCAGTGAGGCACACACCTGAAGAACACACAGTTTGTCTGTCAGCAGTTTGCAGTGTAACACACCTGACGTGTGTGATTGTGATGTGTGTGTGTGTGTGTGTGTGTGTGTCTAACCAGGTCGAGGGAACATTCGCTGTTGGACAGGTCGAGTGTGTGCAGATGGTTGGACTGAGACAGGAAACTCCACAGGTGCTACAAACACAACAAACACATCAACACAACGTCACACACTAATTCATACAGCACAATGAACCACAGGAAGGGACGCATTAGGTTCACTAGGTCTCAGTGTGTGTGTGTGTGTGTGTGTGAACATACAGGAATGTCGTCTCCTCTGAGGGTGTTTCCAGACAGGTTCAGGTGTGTGAGTGATGTGGAACCGAAACACTGAGCCAGAACACTCACACCTGAAACAAACACACACTATGAACACAGCACACACCAACTACTTTCTATTATTGTCATGAAAATACAAATCAAAAATTAATTATTCGTATCGCATGAGATCACCTTTAGCAGACAGTGAGGTCTTGGACAGATCCAGCTGTTTCAGTCCAGGTGTGAGTTTAGACAGCGCAGAGCTCAGAACCACAGCACCTGTCAATCACACACACACACATACACAGACAGACAGAGTATGAGTGGTCTGCAGATCCTGAGCAGAGGTATTGAGGTAGCTGAAATAAAATAATTTATAGCTAAAACTAAAACCATATGTACATACAAAAAAAAAAACACACCAAAAATTTAAATTAAATTAAATTAAAACATTTAGGGTTCAACAAACAACACCTGTACTGCAAAATAAAAGGCACTTTTTTATTTTACATGACATATTGCATTTCACCTATTATTCGCTACAACATCAATATATCTATTATTTTGACATTTTTAATCAATAATAACAATTAATTACTTGCGGTCATATTGAATGGGTCAATAACAGTGTGAAACTATGATAACTCAAGTGCATATCTTTCTCTGCATTCATTTTCAGAAAAAATTGCAATTAGATTTTTTCCCCCCAAATTGTTCATCTCTAATATGTGTGTGTGTGTGTGTGTTGTACCTTTGTCTTCAAGGCAGTTGTTGGCCAGACTGATAGTGTGTAACACTGAGTTTGGATTCTGACTCAATGCGGCAGCAAACTTCTGAGCAAAATCACTGAAACATGCACAGTAAAATACAGTAAAACAGACTGTTGTGATAAAACAGGAAACATGCATGTGAATATACTGTGCGTGTGTGTGTGTGTGTGTGTGTGAGAACCTCTTGAGTCCGGTGTTGTCCAGTGTCAGTTCCTCCAGTTTGGTGGATCGAGACACAACTCTCAGTATCTGATCACACAGATCTGCACTCTAAACACACACACACACACACACACACACACACACACACACACACACACACACACACACACACACACACACACACACACACACACACACACACACACACACACACACACACACACACACACACACACACACACACACACACACACACATGATGAGCGTACAAGCACATCCTCCATCCGCTTCACATTCTCACACACTCTCAGTCACCAGTTTAAAGTCCTTGATGGAGAGCTTGATGAACCACTGGTTGAACTCCAGAGCAGCAGTGATGGCCAGCAGATCCCTGAGCACAGCAACACAAACACAGCATGAATGTACGCTCAATATACAGTGCTGGCCAAAATTATTAGAACACTAGTAATCATTTTGGCCAGCACTGTATTAACAGCAGCTGTGGTGTGTGTGTCACCTGTTGTCCAGGTGTATGAAGTCCTGCAGGCAGAGCTCCCGTGTGTCCTGGGACAGGTAGATGGTGTCCACGTCCTTCAGAGACAAGCACAGAGGTGTGAGACAGACACTGAGACACAGACGAGACCAGACGGACAGAATAGAGCTGTACTGACCCACTGCACCTCGTCTCTGTAGGGGACGTTCATCTGATCGCACACACACCAGTAGAGCCGCGAGAAACCACCTGCAGCGCCACACACACACACACACACACACACACACACACAACCACCCGCAGCGCCACACACACACACACACACACACACACACACACACACACACACACACACACAGAGATGGGTTCACGAGAGCTACAGACATCTGTGAGTGTGTGAGAGAGGGTTCCTTTTCCATTTCAAAATTCCATACTTTTCCAGACTCAAATTTCCAATCCTCTCAGTAGATTTTCAGACCATATTCAACATAAACGGTTCATACAGCATTATTTTCAGCTTTATTTTTGGTATATAGTACAGTCATCTGTAAATATTGTAATTTTCTCAGGGTTTTTCATTGATTTTCTCAAAGTGACAAAATACAGAGCCAAAAGTGACAAAAAAAAGAGCCGAAGTGACAAAATTATTATAATTTAATATATTATTAAATTAAAAAAATTTAAACTAGTCTTCTACCACGCTACAATCCATCACGCTCCCTAAGGTCGCAAAACTCTGGACTTTTGGTAGTACCTAGGATAGCAAAGTCCACTAAAGGAGGTAGAGCTTTTTCGCATTTGGCTCCCAAACTCTGGAATAGCCTTCCTGATAACGTTCGGGGTTCAGACACTCTCTCTCTGTTTAAGTTGCTTTGACACAATCTGTATTGTTAAAAGCGCTATATAAATAAAGGTGACTTGACTTGACTTGACTTAAATTATAATAATAATCAGAATCAGAAGAGCTTTATTACCAAGTATGTTTACACGTACAAGGAATTTGACTTGACGAGAGGAGCTTCCAGTGCAGAAGAAAGTACAGACATAGTGCAGACATACATATGAATAACACAGTAGGGATGGAATATAACACTAATATAACAAAAAACAGAAATTAAATACTGTACTATATACAGAAATAGAACTATAGGAAAAAAAAGTAATTGTTTAAATAAATTGTTTTATTAAAGTCACTTTCACTTTCACTTTCACTTAAATGTACAGATATGTTATAGTGTGCAGATATGTTATTTACAAAGTGTGCAGTTTACAAGTGTAAAAATGTTGGATTATGTGTATAAATATGTCAGTTGTGATAGACGATGTATAATTATGAAAGCTAAGCTCCAGGTTGTTAAGACTGCACCAGACAGCCAGCTCTTTAACCTCCTGTCTGTAAGCAGACTCGTCAGCGTCCTGAATGAGGCCGATGACTGTAGTGTCGTCCGCAAACTTCAGGAGCTTGACAGAGGGGTCTTTAGA
>NW_015554083.1:260227-260815 GCF_001515605.1 Sinocyclocheilus anshuiensis | reverse complement strand
CGGTTCACATCCTCTACACAGACCTTAAGCGCAGGTTGAATGGTGGGGGAGGGAGGGGGGTTGCAGGAGGGGTAGGTGAATGTGTGAAGTGCAGATCAGAGCGGATGGGCGGGGTGAGAGACTGGGCTTTTCAAACCTGCAGTAAAACACATTCAGATCGTCAGCCAGTTGTTGATTCTCCGCAGACTGTGGGGGTGGTGTCTTGTACATGGCGATGTTCCTCAGACCAGTCCATACTGACGCCGGATCGTTGGCTGAAAACTGTTTTCTCAGCTTTTCAGAGTAGTTATTTTTAGCCACTCTGATCTCCTTTATTAGTCTGATGTGAGTTTTCCCAGCCTCACTAGCTGCTGCCTGTCTGTCAGGAAGCTGGTGATCCACTGACAGATGGAGGTGGCCACGGAGAGCTGTGTGAGTTTGTCTGAGAGAAGGTCAGTCATGATGGTATTGAAGGCCAAACTGAAGTCCACAAATAGGATCCTTGCGTAATTCCCAGGTCTGTCGAGGTGTTGCAGGATGTAATGCAGTCCCATGTTGACTGCATCATCCACAGACCTGTTTGCTCTGTAGGCAAACTGAAGAGGATCC
>NW_015554083.1:259512-259830 GCF_001515605.1 Sinocyclocheilus anshuiensis | reverse complement strand
CTTCAGGTAGGCCAGGACCAGTCTCTCAAGTGACTTCATGACCACAGATGTGAGAGCGACAGGTCTGTAGTCGTTAAGTCCAGTGATTTTGGGCTTTTCGGGGACCGGAATGATGGTGGAGCATTTGAAGCAGCAAGGAACTTCACACAGCTCCAGAGATCTGTTGAAGATCTGTGTGAAGACGGGGGTCAGTTGGTCAGCAAAGACTTTAAGACAGGCAGGTGAAACACCATCTGGGCCTGAAGGTTTCCTAGATTTCTGCTTCCTGTTGACCCGGTTCACATCCTCTACACAGACCTTAAGCGCAGGTTGAATGGT
>NW_015554083.1:239276-259247 GCF_001515605.1 Sinocyclocheilus anshuiensis | reverse complement strand
TTTTTTTTAGCCACTCTGATCTCCTTTGTTAGTCTGTTCCTGGCCTGGTTATACAATATTTTATCCCCACTTCTGTAAGCATCCTCTTTGGCGTGACGAAGCTGTTTGAGTTTCCCAGTAAACCATGGTTTATCATTATTAAATGATAAGAATGTCCTGGTGGGGATGCACATATCTTCACAGAAACTGATATAAGATGTTACAGTCTCTGTGAGCTCGTCCAGATCGGTGGCAGCAGCTTCAAAAACACTCCAATCAGTGAGGTCGAAGCAGGCTTGTAAATCCTGCTCTGCTTCATTAGTCCATCTTTTAACAGTCCTTAATACAGGTTTAGCTGATTTCAGTTTCTGCCTGTAGGTCGGTATAAGATGAACCAAACAGTGGTCAGAGAGCCCCAAAGTAGCGGTCTGCGCAGGACTGTTTTTTTAGTCCCGCAAGGTTCTATTCCGCACCCACCCGCTCCCGCTATATATTCACTCTTTGTTCACCCGCTGCCCGCTTAGAATAATTTTCTTCCCGCATGAAAATCTTTTGCATGCTTACGCATTACAATTTCTAGTTTTATTTAACATATTTCCTTTGTGCATCACTGCCATCTTAATATGAATAAAACAAGAGCATGGATGCATATGAATTAATAGAGATCTACTTGCTCAAAATTTGGCTTTCATTATGGTAGTACCTCTAATATCAAGGCCTAATGTCCAATTTAACACATCCTCCGTGGCGTCGGAGAAACCATGACACGAAATGGGTTGATGGCATAAAACAGCTGTTTGCATTTTCCTATTTCTCAAGTTCAAGGGTCTATAAAAAAAGACTGTTGCTGTAAAAAAAAGTGTTCAAAATTTGGATTTTGTTAGGGCAGTATGTCATATTTCAAGGCCTTAGGTCTCTTTAACGCATATTTTATGGTGGCCAAGAAACCACACCGCTAAATGGGCTGATGGTGCAATATGTGGCTCAGTGTGCATCGTCCTATATGCTAAGTTTAATGGTATCTCGTGCACACATAAAAGTCTGTATATTTTTCATTTTTGCAAAAGTCCTTGAGGCTATGAAATATGGTGCTAAGAATATCGTGAGAATAAACCCAAAACGCTTATAACCTGCATTTTGCATAATGAAGTACACCTTGAATTTCTGTTTTACAATCACTAAAGAATCACTAAGCAGGTGCCGTGAAAACACACTACTTTATTTTCAATATATTCTTAATTTTCTATTATAAAAAACTAAATAGAGGCAAAAGTCTGGAAATGCAAATATTTTCCATACTCTGCTTTCTTTTTTCCATACTTTTCCAGACCTGGAAATAACTTACATCAAATTTCACATTTTCCAAATCACGAAGGAACCCTGTAAGAGTTTGTGTGTGTGTGTGTGTGTGTGTGAGTGAATGAGCGAGCGTGCGTGTGTGTACCGCATGGTCCTGCTTCTGCTGGAGTGTGATTTTCCCAGAGTGTCTGTAAACTGGTGATTCTCTCCACCGGCTTTAACGAGAGGTTCTTTATCACCCTCCTGAAACACACAAACACACACATATGAAATAAACACACACATATGCATACAAGGAGCTACGGTGTGTGTGTGTGTGTGTGTGTGTGTGTGTGTGTGTGTGTGTGTAAGACTGTCTTACAGCGGGTTGAGTCCTGGACAAATCTCCTGAACGTTTGTTCCTATATGTGCAATAAAATCATCAGCGCCCTGATCAGACGTGAGTCTCAGAGAGAGCTGCCCTCTGTCATAGTCCACCAGCAACTACACACACACACACACACACACACACACACACACACACACACACACACACACAGGTGTTAAAGCACAATTCGATCAGCAGAGGGTGGTAAACATCCATCACAGCATAAAACATACAACTAGTTCAGATGAATAAAAAGTTCAGAAGAACTGCATTTATTTGAAAAATAAATCTTTTGTAATATTAAGAATGTCTTTACTGTCAGTTTTCATCAATTTAATGCATCCATGACGAATAAAAGTAGTATTTTCTCTCTCTCTTTTAAAAAAAAAAATCTTACACACCACAAACTTTTGAATGGTATAGTTTATCACGGTCTCCACAAAAATATTGTGCAGCACAACAGTTTTCAACATTGATAATAATCAGAAATGTTTCTTGAGCAGCAAATCAGCATATTAGAATGATCTCTGAAGATCATGTGACACTGAAGACTGGAGTAATGATGCTGAACATCACAGCAATAAATTACAGTTTAACAGATATTCACATAGAAAACAGCTGTTCGAAACTGTAATAATATTTCTCAATATTACTGTTTTACTGTATTTTTTTTCATTATTGGGCTCTGTTTGTTTTTTAATTTCTGTGTATGCAAGTATATTTGCCATTAAGGCTGATTCTTGTCAAATAAGTTTTTATTCCTTCATCGAATAACCTTACAATAGTTCCAGGATTAATTATATGCACATAATAAACAAACTTAAAAAAAAGCAAAAAAACATTAAATGTAACGATTAAGCTGATTCTGATTGTTAAGGTTGATGTTCACCTGTTTCTGTTTGACGCTACTGATGCTCTGAATGTCAAAGACACTGAAGGACTGATCCACCTGCAGGACAAACAAACACACGGTAAAACGTCTTGGGTTACGCATGTAACCATGGTTCCCCGAGAGGGAACGAGACACTTCGCCCCCTAGGGGGCACATTGGGGAATGCAGCCTGCATGACCGGTGTCTGAAGCACGTGTGAAACAACACCAATCTTTTGGCCCACATGGCCCTTGACGTCATAGGCAGGGTGTCCGGAAGTAAAAAAGGGCACATGCTGAATACGTCATCCACTTAGCTGTCTGAAGGAGATGTAGACAGGCAGGCAGAAGGTATGGCAAGGGGGCGCAGCGTCTCGTTCCCTCTCGGGGAACCATGGTTACATGCGTAACCCGAGACGTTCCCCTTTTAGGGAACTCAAACCCAACCTAGTTAAGAAGCCAGGCTAGAACATAGCTGCCCTCAGACAGCCATATTCCAGAGCAAAGTAAGCTTGAGCTGGAGCATAAGAGAGCACATTAGAGAGGCATGGCCGAGCTGAATATAGCTCCGCCCACGATCTCGCAGGATCAGGGCTGAAACGACTCCGTGCTAACAATTCATCGTCATAACAACCCAAAGTATCTGTGACATCCGACAACCCGTTTAGAGAGGGGTGTGCAGATCCCGTAGATCAAAGCGATGACCGCGATGTGAGAAAAATTGTGCCGCGGCAACGGCGGAACCGGGCCGTGAGACACAAACGCTTTGTTCCGCATCCCTCGGGAATAGGAACAAATGCGAGCTGAGCCTAGACACCGTGACTCATCACGATGAGTGCGTAACTCTGCTCGCTCTTCGCCGAGACAAACGCAAAAGCAGAACATGCCCTCGAGTGTTAGAATCCAAACAAGGAGACACACAATCCTTGAGGTGCTGCTCGACTCGAGCGCTATCCGCAGAATCTGATAACCCAAAAAGAGCATCTTAAACCTGCGAATCCCACGATCCGAGTCTTCGCCGTGCCTCGGCAACAGCTCGACCCGAACCGCGAGACGCAAACGCTTGTCACTCATCTCTCGAGAAGAGGGACAAACGCGAATGGAGCTTCTCATTGGAAAACACTGACAATGAGCAAGCTCCTGATCAAGATGCTCACCTGCCTTGGTCTCTCACATGCACTTCAAACAGACGGCTCCTGAAGACAGCAAAGAGGATGACGTATTCAGCAGGAGCCCTTTTATACTTCCGGGCACCCTGCCTATGACGTCAAGGGCCAGGTGGGCCAATAGATTGGTGTTGTTTCACACGTGCTTCAGACACCGCTCATGCAGAATGTTTCGGACAAATTGCTATAGTTAATTCCAACTCCATGTCTGCATGATTTACAGATGGTTCTTTCAGGCGTGGAACGGATGAAGCAGGGAATGGTGGAGGATTGTTTCCTTTATAGGTGGAAACATCACAAAAGTGATCAATATTGTATGGAGTGCAAAGGATACACTGGAAAAGTATATTTTCACATTATACTTCCCATCAATAAGAGGTAAGGGCTGTATTTGTTCATGACAGCTACAGATGGGGGAAAAGTGTATATATAAGGTTTATTGGTTCATTAAGAGCGAAATTACTCAACAAGACTGCATTCCCCAATGTGCCCCCTAGGGGGCGCAGCGTTGAGTTCCCTAGAAGGGGAACTACAGATGACATACTGAAAGAACATAAATCCTGAACAAACAGCACAAAAAACACACAATCTCACACATTCAAACACAGAAGAAACACACACAGAAATGACTGCTGCAGACTGAAGAGAGACTGAGTGAATACAGGCCTGAACACGTTTGCAGATCCACAAAGACACACACACACACACACACACACACACACACTCACTCACTCACTTTAGCAGGGACTCGTGTGCTCAGAAGAAACACTCGATGAGGAGCGAGAGCCTGTGGAGAGACCAGAGAAGATTTAGAGCATGACAATAATGAAATAAACAATAATGAAATAATAGCATACGTTTAATATGGAAGCTGTGTGTAAGTAGTTGAAAAAACTGTAAATAACTTAATTTACATTTCAGAGTTTTTTTTCTCAGAATGGCAAGTTTATATATTGCAATTGCAAATTATAAAACCAAAATCACACAATTCTGACTTTTATCCTCAGAATTCTGAGTTTACATTTAATGCATACTATACTACTTTAAAATGTAATTTATATAAAACAGAATTGATTATGCAATGATAAACACATCAATCGTTAGCATGCTACACTATTACATGACCTTATTATTAGATTGCATGTTCAGAAAGTGTTTATTTATCATCTAAGAAATAGTTATTTTGCATTTTAATCCAATTTTGAGTAACTTTTTTCAGTCTGATCATTACTCATGTTAAGTATGTACTCTGTTTGTATATTACTGAGCTTGTATCCTAGTGTAGTGTGTACTATGAACTGCAGTGTAGTTAAGCTAGTAGGCAAAGTTTTTAAATGTTATATTCATGTTGCAGTTTCGTCGATATTTACAGTTTATGAGGGAAAACAGATTATCTGATCAACAGATAAACAGATTATTTTAAGATTAGTTGCTTATCAATAATAACAAAAATAAAACAATTATATTATTATGCTCTTTATTCTGCCTGTTGATCATTTATGCATGCTGTATTGTTATTGCACAGTACATGTGCTCAAGAAAAAACTAAACATAACAAAACAATAAAGCTAATCTTTTAAAAGTGAAATATATTCCCTGGTGTGCTTTCTTCAGCATTTTATGAAAACATGCAAATGCATGTAAATATGAATTAAAGTTGTGATTATATATTGCTGTAATCAGCAACAAAACCACACAGATTCTTCCAGCTGAATATTAATTATGATTAGTGTAGAGTGGCTGTAATCAGGTAAAGCGGCCCTGCTGCACATTCTTTTAGAGAATAATGAGCCGTCATGACTGAAAACAGCTACTGAGCTCAAGATAAGACAAACATCATGACTAAAGCCTGTGAGTTTCTTGCTAAATCTTGTGGAAGCTCCTGGAATGCAAAGTGTGTGTGTGTGTGTGTTCATGCCTAGAGGAACAGAACTCTGTCATGTCAGGACAGGAAAATGAGGGTAAGTATGTGTAAATACCGCAGCTGAACTTTACAATGAGGAACTTCTCAAACACTCCCTGTAACTCACTGTATAAAGACAAAACCTCAGCACAAACACATGAGCTCAAGCTTTTCCCAATCTGTCTGTCTGACACACAAAAACATGACCAGCATACACATATATCACAAGAAACAAAAACATGCATGAAGGAAATAAAGTCTGTTTTTAAGATCATTAAAGAAATAATTCACCTAAAAATTTTGGTTTGTTTCTTTATAGGAACAGATTTGTAGAAATGTAGCACTGCAAGACACTGATGCAATGCTACATTTCTCCAAACCTGATGAAGAAATTAACTCATCCTGATCTTGTATGGCCTGAGGGTGAACACATTCAGCACATTTTCAGTTTTGGCTGAACTATACCTTTAATAGTATATTCAGTGTCGTGACAGAAACACATTGTACTCACCAGGATTCTGTTCTCCAGTTTGTCACCTTTGACCTCCAGGTTCACTTTCTTAAGGACACACAGCTTCCCCTGCTGCCCGACGGCATCCTGAACCCTCTCTACACACACACACAAGCTTCTCAAAATCTTCTATTAATTAATATTCTCAGAATATTAATTTTATGCAACAGCTCTACATGATTCATTTCAAAAGGAGTAAGGCATTTTATGTAGCATTTGGTTGATATAGGCATTCCATAGGCCCTTTCTTATTTGTTCCCCCTAATTTTCAGTTCTTTTTTTCACTTCTTTTTTTATTAACTGACATTTTTTTGTCACAGTGGTTTGTTTTTTGCTTTGTGTTGCTTTTAATACAATTATTATTATTATTAGTTGAAAAGTGATGTCGAAACAATTTTCACTCAGAAATGGCTAAATTTCACAAGCAACATAAACAAATGAAAACGGCCAGCAACACTCTGAATAAAACATGACATTAGAAAAACTGAAATAGTATTTTCTTGTAAAATGTACTCCAATAATCAATATTTCATTTACAACTTTGAAAACAATTGTATTTTATATAGTTGTATTTTGAAATATATTTATAATTATATAACCTATTTAGCCTAAAATACATTTAATTGTTTATTATTTAAAAAAAGAGTGAATTAATGGTGTGTAATTGTTTATGTATGTCGGTTTTAGTATTGCATGCTGTAACTTTGATGTTTATTTGTATAGGCTACCAGAACACGCCTGTAAAACAGATTTTAATCTCAGTGAATCTTTTCTGGTTAAATAAAGGTAACATATCTGTTTACTATCGCGTCGCGTCGCGTCAGGTGAAGTCGCGCTGTCCGGTGTGGGCGGAGTCTGAACTGGCCCCTCCCACAGCTAACATACATTAACACTAATAACCTAATAAAGCGTCTCTTTAGTGAAATCATTCAAGCTTTAAACATAAAAGACGTCTTATGAGCACAAACACGAGTTGTCACTTCTGAGCGCGCTGTTGATGTGTGAGAGACTGTTTCTTACCCAGCAGATCCCGAGGAACGTCCAAGTCTTCTGCGCTCATCTTCGCTGCCGGACCTGATGGAGAACTCCAGGAGAATCCTCATGAGCTGCGCTTACACGCGACTAGTTCCAGAGCCGTGAATGAAAGCAGCAGCGCGAGCGGAACAGATCCCACCCTCACCTCATACCTGTCTGTCTGACTCACTGTCTGTCTCTCTGCTGCACTGCAATACAAACCACTTTACAACACTGACAATACTGCTCATCTTAGCCTACAATACTTCCAAACCGTTTTACACACAACTAGGTGAAAAAAGATCAAGACAAACTTGCTGTTGACTCGAGAAGCCACACAGTTTGAAGTAAATTTAATATCTTTAAGTCAGAAGGTAGTCGTTTTAAAGGTAAGATAGATGGTGTTTTTTTAATTTATTTACCTCTAAAAGTACCACATTTTTAATGTAAGATATGCTTGTTTTTTATGTTTAATAGTTCTTTTACTTCAGTAAAACAAAAACATTCCAGTAAGTTCAGACAGCCAAAACCTGCGACTTTGGTGACATCTGGTGACATATGATGGCATAAAAATATAACAATATCAAAAATATCAATAGCCACTATATGGCTGTAGTAGCTACTCGATGGCTGCACATAGGCTGAAATCAATCTATAAACCATTGTTGTAACGAACTTAACCTCTTAAGTTTTAGATTTTATCACAAGTTAAAATTGTAGTGTTGGGTGAGACTATACAAAGATGCCAAAATATGCTAACAGACAAATCTGACCATGCAGAAAAAGACAAAGTAATCATTTATTTCCAACAAAAAACATCAAATATATATTATATATATATAAATGGTACTAAAAAGGTTAGAATAAACAGTAAACCTAACAAGTAGCATGTTCCAGATATTTTTTATTTTATTTGGAAGCATCAACAAATCTCGGCAAACTTAGGAAAAGTAGCCAAGTCTTGTACCGCTCAGACTAAAGAAACTATATTTATATATATTTAAAGCTATATATATATAAAAAAAATAAATAAAATAAATAAATTATATATATATATATATATTGCCCAGATTTGTCCGGAAGGTAGTTTAAAAGTAGTTTTGCGCTGAAGCCGTATCTCTGGTCAGAAGAGGCCTTATGGGTGTATCTGACAAGAGTTAAACACAACCACAGTTTAATTGTGATTGTACAATTAAACTACATTTATTATGGCTATCGCGAATAAATTGAAAGTGAAAAGTGTTGATTGCGGCATTAAATCTGCTCATGTTGTGCCATATCTCTTTTCACGCGTATTCACAGCATTGCGCATTTTAACCAATCACGGTTGAGCTTCTGAATTTAATGGCCAATCAGAGGCCTTCAGATGAGTCATCGCTGAAACGATCAGCGCACACGCTCGCTGACGTAATTCTGACCGAAACTCTCGCGAGTTCTCTCTTCATGAATAAAGAAGTGCAGATGAATGTGCGATGCATGTAAGAGATTACTAATTTCACAGTGTAAACAGCTTCAGTGATTATAATGGGACTTTTTTAGAGAATGCTTAAACAGGCAGCTCTTTAATTATGTACTGTAGTAAGCGTTTTAATTAGCAACTTACAATATTTTATTAATTAGTGATCATGTTCAATTCAAATTCAGTCTGTGAGTGTGTGTGTGTGTGAGTGTGTGTGTGTGTGTGTGTGTGTGTGTGTGTGAGTGTCTGTGTGTGTCTGTGTGTGTGTGTGTGTGTGTGTGTACTACACCGCGTGCATAATTATTAGGCACGTTGATATTCTGATGATTTTTTTTCCCAAGCACATTTTATCAATTCCAAACCACATCAATCTTAATAACTACTATTGCTTTTGTATTTCATAATTTATGAGTGATATATAATTGTCCATGACGGCCGGAAGTGAAAAACTCCTTACATTCAAGTGTGCACAATTCTATAAGGCATTCGATACTGTAGAACATAAATACATTTTACATACATTGAAGTGTCATAAATTTGTTACATTAATAGAGATGTTGTACAAAGACATAAATAGTTCAGAATCGCTACCATTTGAGACTTCTAAGAGGTTTAACATTAATAGAGGTATTCAGGGCCGCTGCTGGCCAAATTAATTGTTGATATTGAAATAATTGTTGATATTGTTGTGCCCCCTCCAGTGCTTGACCGTACCGCTTCATCCTCTTTTGTAACAAATTTCAGCATTGACCCTGCATTAAATAAAGCAGAATATATTAGTCTCTGAAGAATTACGGAGTGCACTTTTAAATATACAGTTATTGTTAGTAAAAAAAAAAACATAAGTAAATTAAGAGCAGTCAGTGTAATAAAACATAGTTTTAACAACAACAAAAAAAAAACAGTTACCTCCTATGGCTATGATTTTATTAATACAGTTGTCTGATTGATTTTATAGTCTCAAGCATTCAGAAATCACACAGAAGAAAATTAAGCAGTTGTACTAGGATAAAAGCATGGTTAATTAGTGAAATTATAGAGGCTGTAGCATTTCTATCGCGAGAGATTAAGTGGATATTTGAATGAAATGTTTGGTCAGTATTAAAACAAGGATTTGATCGCCTTGCAAGTGTAACAATGAGGTAAAATATTATTACTAAAGAGCCTAAAATCAGAGAAAAAAGTCATTTGATTGATGATATGAAAAAAAAGTCAAACTATTTTAAGTTCAAAGGGTTATCTGTATATTTGGCAGAAGTCAGAAGCACTTTCCAGGTTGATCTACCCAGCACTTTCTTTGAGTATATCTGAGGTGGATAAAAGACATTAATCAAATTCAGAATAAATGTATTTGGAAAAACAAGCACCATTACATAAGAAAATCAGATGTAGTGAAGCTGATCAGTGAGGGAGGGTTGAACATAATTGATTTCGTTGTTATGAAGCCTTCCTTACAAATAAACATTCTGTTTGGTTTAGCTTTTCTTCTCAATTTTTAGATTCTCTTGGGGGCATAATATATATTTTTTGAGTAATAGAGAGATACTCAGAAATGAACTGATATTACCGTTAATCACTTTTGCCCTCTAATTAGGCAACAACGTTAAATGTTGACTGACTTGCAGTACAATAAAAAAATTTGAACATTTCCCGCCTTCCCTTTTGGTCACGTGACCGCGTCTGTGAACAGTCAGTTTATAATAAATACATTTTTGAACTTATTAAAAATGCTAAAAACCATTAAATAAAAATGTTTCAACACTCTAAAAAAATGCTGGGTTAAATACAACCCAGTGCTGGGTAAAATAGAGACAAACCCAGCAATTGGGCTGTTTTGACCCAGCGGCTGGGCTAAATGTTTAACCCATCCTTCTGGGTAGTAACCCAACCGCTGGGTCAAAACAACCCAATTGCTGGGTTTGTCTCTATTTTACCCAGCACTGGGTTGTATTTAACCCAGCATTTTTTAGAGTGTAACAACTAAGCTTTTTATTATTTATAACGTTTCATTAAAACAATATTTCCACAGAATAATTTGGGTAAAATAGCACCCTCCTATGCACTGCATATACCCAGTTTCTGCGCCACTGCTGGAGACCCACACGGAGATGAGGAGACGGAGACCCAGCGTGACACTGGAGGCCTGGAGGGACCACATGCTCCCTGAACCACAGCAGAAACAACTCAGTTATGTCTATCTTTTGCTGGAGTGTGTTTACATTTACAAACATTCATGTAGCCATTCATTGTAATAATGCAGTGAGATGTTTGTGCTGCACACAAGAAACTTTTTTGTGCCCTCGAGGAAATGTTCACATGCGCATGGGAATTGTTTGCATGCTTATGCATTACAATTTCTTGCAATCAGTTTTATATAACCCATTTCCTTTGTGCATCACCGCCATCTTCCTATGAGAGCATGGATGCATATGAATTAACAGAGATCTACTTGCTCAAAACATGGCTTTCATTATGGTAGCAAAAAAACCATGACACGAGATGGACTGATGACACAATGTTCATCCGTCTGCATTGTCCTCCTCCACTGAATATAACACATAATATTCAGCTCAATATGACTCACTTGCAGGTATATATAGGCTGGTTACCTGCAGATTTGACACACTTCGTCTGGCGAGAGCACAGCAGACACCTCTTACGCAGCAGACGCAGTCCTTTGACCGGATCCGTGCGAACACCCAGCACAAGAAATGCTGTTAGGAGACGCTAAAGAAACAACAGCACAATGAATACTACTACTATACGTCTACAACTAAAAAATACATTTGATTTATAGGTGCCTTTCACAGCACAAACAAAGACAAAAAAAGGTCATGTTTACACTAGTGCGTCTTCGTTTTAAACTATAGTGTTAACACATAGCCTTAGAGAACGTGAAGGAATGAATAGTTGAAGGAGGTCAGTGGATGTTCAGTACAGCAGAGTTAATAAAATAAAGACAGCCAATCTAGTGAATCCCATGTTTTGACCCCAGGGGATTGCACGTCTCGAAATCATCGTAATACAGTTGGATCTGTAAGGAACTGTGTTTCTGAAAACAATGGGTGGCCTCTGCAGTAACTTCCATCACTAAAGTCTTTGCATACATCAGGACTGATGTCAAGCCCCAATTTAAAATGCTTACAAATATCTGTGTTGCGAAACATACATTTTAGACTATCCAAACTGGGGATGTACGCAAAAGTCTCTTTAACTGGAACCTGGTCATAGGTGCCAGTTCTTTTGTTTCGTCTATTGTCCAAGAACTATTTCTAATGGTTGAACAATTCCCCATCTTTCACTGAAAAATGTTGCTCGTTTAGCTTCAGAATTAAAACCGTACTGGTGAACGGATTTTCAAAACTCTTTTTAAAAGGTCAGGTTCAGGGGAGTCTGGTCTAACAACGTCCTGCTTCATTTGTAAATGTAATATTGTGAGTACATATATTAAACAAACAACTCAGGATATTCATACCTCCACAGACACTGCCTTGTTGAAGTGCATTTGAAGATGACTTTGAGCAGTTTGTCTGGCTTAAACATGCTGGTCAAGCAGAACACTGCTGGTAATTGCTGTAACACTTGTTGCACTGTAATGTGTCACCTCTCTGAAGCCAGTAAGTTACTGTAAAAACCCTTTGAAATGTCTAACAGTGTAGGCTATGTTTCTGGTACTGGTAGAATGTTCCGCTGCGGATCTGAAACTGAAACTGCTGGTGCAGCAGCTAGATATCCCTAGATTCAATATGAAACTCTTTTAAGCCCCGTTCACACTGCCAGCGACACACAGCTGTAATGTATTTGAGTTGATGTTATAATACCTGCTGGCCACTAGAGTGCGCTCCGGTGTTGTATGTTGTTGTTGTTGTTGCTGTGTGCCGAGTAAACCATCACGTCTCCGGTTCTTTTGGTGCACGCTCTAAAACGAAACAGAAATAACGTGTTATTATAGCATATTGATGCAAACATAACAACAGCGACAAAGCGACATGCTCTTTTTTTGAATTTTCCCATGTTTTGGCCGCTCTGGCAGGGTAAGTCCTTCAGCACTGTTCTGTAGTACAAGTAACGTAATGTGTACACATTAACAAACACACATACATTAAACCTCAACTGAATTAATTTACAAGAAAACTATCCTTGAAACATAACATAACATACTGATAAGTATTAACATAAATAAGTAGTAAATAAATTGTGATAATAAATAAACAAATGTGACTTATAGTCACCTGAAGAATAACACAAAAATTAAATTAGAGATGAAAGTGCAAATCAACAAAAAAGTGCAAAAGAAAAACTATTTTCAGAGCTACAGATCAGTAAATCTAATTAGCATACCCATTTCATTTCCATTTTGTGCATACAGTGGAGAATGACACACTTAAACTTAAACTATTTTAATTCACGAACGCTATATTATAGTCCTAGCCATGTTCTCTTTCAAAAGTGCACTTTTTGGTGAATTAAAAGCAAGCAGTAATGTAACTGGAATTAAAACAACATTACAGAAGCTTACCTTTATTTGAAAGAAAATAGAGTAAGCAGTTAACTCAAGCAGAAAACGTTACACGGTGTCAGTGTTGCCAGATAAGATATGTTCTAAAAAGGCTTTTTCAAAATACTTCATAAACATCAAGGGCAAATACACAGTGATTAATTCTATATTGCTCCCTGCCTTGTGCCCCTGATAATTTTCTTTTTTCACTAATTTTTTAGAAATGATAATTTCAGAGCACATAAATGACAAAACTATGCTTTTGCCATGCATAGCTAATTAATGCGTTATGATGATGTATTATAATTACGTCATGACGCAGAATGTGTTTAAATGAGCCCAACATGACATGTTGTCAAATCTTATGATTTTTCGTTGATGTCAATTTTATTTTATTCTAGCATTATTGTAATCAGTTCGATGATCGATCAGTTCTAACATTGTAATTGGGATTGTGCACATCAGATGAACAGTGTGTACGCACGCTTCAGAAATCGCAGTAGCCCGTGTTCATGTGATTGTTGTGAATGAAGTTTGTAATGCGATGAGTGTCCAGCAGAGGACGCTGCTGCACTGATAATCAGATAAATACTGTTATACAATCGCTAGAACACATTTATAAATTTCTACATTTCTACAATATTTTTTTACTTGTGTGAAGTGTGAAAATTGTTATTGTTGTTATTATTATTATTATTAGGTTTGTTGTACAATTATTTTTTATTGCTTTTATTAGTAGTATGTTGTTGTTGTTGTTATTATTACAATTATTATTGTTATTGCTAATATTAATGCTATTATTATTACAGTTATTATTGTTATTATTATTGTTGCTATTTTATTAATAATAATATTGTTGTTGCTGTTGTTATCATTATCACGCTTGCTCTCCAGTATTTCACTGACAGACTGTAATAGTGGAAAGATAAAGAGACAAATAACACACAGTAGTAACAGTATAACTTACAGTAGTGTCTTACTGACTCTACACAAAATAATCTGTTTTTTTGTTATGAATAAATACTTGTTAAAATAATATTTGTTCAACTTAAACATTAAACCACACATTCTGCTTGGTTGAAAATATTTTTAAATACTGATCTTAAAATGCATTTGATTAATAGCCATATATAGATTCCTGGCTTATGAAATTAGTTCAGCTTTATGCCATCATGCAGACAGCTGTGTGTGTGTGAGTGTGTGAATGTGAGTGTGTGTGTGTCTGTCTGTGTGTGTGTGTCACTAATGCTCAATGTCAAACTCCCACTCAAACCCTGATGAACAGCCCCGTGTTCTCCAGAACCCATCTCATCAATGCTGAAGAAGCAGGAGACGTGTGGAGCTGCAGCTCACTGTGAGCCTCAGACGCCCACGTGTCCAAACGTGTGTGTGATTTTCTGTGTAACCACCATCACCACTAAACTGGAAACCGCTGCACCTGCACGAACACGGAGCATTAACACGTACCCACACCAAACCTGCATGACTGAATGCACTACTCTCTCGTACCTTATTTACCACTGAAGGATGCATAGATATTAGTACCTTAAAGGCACACTTGAATCCCTAAAGAGTACATATTAGTTTATAAATGGTGCATATACTGTTTGAAAAGGTATTGCCCCATTGACAGCTTTTACTCAGAGTGAACAAAATGCTTAGGCCTACGAGTTGTACATCCTTAACCAACACTGAAACAATTTACATTCAGAAATTGATAGTAAATTTCACAAATAATTAAAAAAACAGACAAAGACTGAAGTAGTATTTTCTTGTAACACATACTGCACTAATCTCTCTTGCTGCAAATTTATTTCAAGATGGGGGAAGCGTTATTATGGATTATGGACTCGTGTTTGAGTTAAAAGCGTCTTAATGCTGGATTTGTTTCAGCTTTTGTCTTCTCCAGATGTTAACTGATGGACTGGAGTGGTGTGGATTATTTGTGGATTATTGTGATATTTTTATCAGCTGTTTGGACTCTCATTCTGACGGCACCCATTCACTGCAGAGCATCCGTTGCTGAGACACTGATGCAATGCTACATTTCTCCAAACCTGATGAAGAAACAAACTCATCTTGATCTCGGATTGCCTGAGGGTGAACACATTTTCAGTTTTAGCTGAACTCTGAATGAATCACATGAACTACTGTGTTATTTTGATACTGTTATGGTGTCATGTTCAGTTCATCCGTCCCTATTTGTTCACTAGCGGCTTATAATGTAGACCATCTTTGTACATACTAGTATGTTTGTTTTTGCAAATAAAGACTAAATAAAATGAGCTCCATGAATGCATTATGCAAACAAACACACAGCCGGCTCTTTCACAGAAAGGAGGGCAAACATCAGCTCTTCATATTTGAGTAAAAGCAGATATAGTCTGTCGCTGACGCAAAATACATTTACTAATCAAATGAGCAGACAGAACCGCTGACCACAATTAGTTAATGATGAACATACAAACCATGTTACAGGAAGACCCCTTTAAAATCCCATGAGTGAGTCTCAAAATAGCATTTCCCTATATAAATTCACCAGGACATGCAGCCAAATGTTCACTCTTAAAATAAATGCTGCAAAAGTCAGATATAAATTTAGAATGAAGCTATGAGAAAAGTCAGAATTACAAGAAAAAAAAATCAGAACTCTTAGAAGAAAAATCTGAATTGCAAGATATAATCAGATTTATAAGAAAAAATTCAGAATTGTGAGATATAAACTCTGAATTATGAGAAAACAGTCAGATTGTGAGATATAAACTCAAACTTGTAAAAACAAAAAAACATTATAATCTTTAGCTTTCTTAACTCTTTCCTCGCCAGTGTTTTTGCTGATTTTCACTAAAATTTCATGGCCTCCAGAATATTTAGTTGTATGAATATCTGAACATGCAGTACACCAAAATAAAGATCAGACCCTCTGCTTTCAAAGAAAAAAAAGTTTATTCTAGCTTCAAGCATTGTTTTTTATCAACACTTGAATGTAGGTAGGTTTCATAAAAAAAATCAACATTTTGAGCAAAATCGTATTTTTATCAAACACTATCTGGATCATATTCAGTAATATTATCAAAGCAAAGATGCAGTAGATGGCTTCCATCAGCGCTCCCAAAGCTTCACAGGTCTTTACCACTTCCAGGATCCACATTTCACTCAGTAACATTAGGCAGTTTTCATTTATATGCGGTTAGTATTGATGATCGCATTATTTTTCATATGCATATGCATACATATGAGATTGCTCGTTTCTGCGTCTTCCTCATCTGTGTTTTTGATCGAGTGATTCTAGACTCATTCAGGAGATGCGTGATAGTGCCCCCTAGCGTATAACAGCGAGAACGCGGAAACCCGGAAAATTCCTGGGTTTGCCGGGGAAAGAGTTAATAGCTTTGTCAAAAATGTCAGTTTTTACGTGCATATCTTATACTGAAAAATTTGAAACTCTTCTTTGAAGCACTTTTCCGCAGTATTGATACAGCGATACCAGCTCACTCTGAGTCATGCCTCTTCTCACTCACTCGGAGCCACGCCTCCCCTCATTAATTCAAAGCCACGCCTCCTCTTGTTCACTCAGAGCCACGCCTCCCCTCATTAGTTCAAAGCCACGCCTCCTCTTGTTCACTCAGAGCCACGCCTCCTTTCACTCACTCGGAGCCATGCTTCCCCTCATTAATTCAGAGCCACGCCTCCTCTCGTTCACTCAGAGCCACGCCTCCTTTCACTCACTCGGCGCCATGCTTCTCCTCATTAATTCAGAGCCACGCATCCTCTCGTTCACTCAGAGCCACGCCTCCTTTCACTCACTCGGAGCCACGCTTCCCCTCATTAATTCAGAGCCACACCTCCTCTCATTAATTCAGAGCCATGACCAAATCTAGATTTAAATTCAAAGAGAAAATATAGTCTATGCATGATCTGGCATTTATTCGTATACAGAATGAGGAGACGTGAACATTACTGAACGCTAAACACTCTCATGTAGTGTATGTTTCATTCATACTCAAAGCCAGAGGGCGCTCTCGCACACAAAGTCCAAAACGGACTCAGAAAAGTAATAATTTGTGCCAGGAAATCCCTAATATGGACAAAAGCATCCAGCTATCGCTGTAGCTAAGCTGAATAAAAAATATGAAGACAATGCATGCACGATTGCGACAGTATATGGTTTATGTGTGTTTTTTCAAGTCATCTCCAGTTAATAAATAAAGCATCTAAATAATGTAGTGCTAACTGGCATAGCATTTATTGCAGTAGCCTATAGAAACTACAAAATATAGTATATTTTCTGCCTTATTTTGTGATAAAAATGAAAAACAATCTGAATCTGCCAGTACTGAGACTCAAACCCACAACCTTTAGGTTACAAGTCCAGCTCGCTAACCATTAGGCCACAACTGCCCACGCTCACAGCCATGCAATACATTACAGTATTACATCACTCCCCAAAAAAGTAACATTGCGTTAGTTACTTTTTATGGAAAGTATGCATTGCATTACTTTTTCACACCCAGGCTGGGCTTCTATTTTTGGCAAAAGTAAAAGCCCCTTCATGCCAAAAGTAAAATGAATGAGCCTCAGGCTGAAGGAAACTGACTCTGCCACATCAGACGGCATTTTTATTAGATGACACAATGACTGTCTGGAACTGGATTTGTGTTTCTAAGTTCATTCACGTGAATCACGTCACTGCGCTCGAAAATGACTGTTATCTTAGTTTCACAAATTCATCTCAAAACAAACGTTTTGCCCAAACATTCAGGTTTTAGGTTAAACTTTGATGTGCAGTGAGTCTTGAGTGAGATCAATAAAAGTCTGAGATTAGGATTTAAATTCATATTTAATAGGGACAAATAGCACATATTTGAGATTGTCCAGTATTTGTGTATCAGTACACTGCAAAAATGACTTTCTTTCCAGTACAAACATCCTTAAATCAAGATACATTTCCTTCAGAAGCAAGTAAGACAAACAATATTAAGGTCTTTTTTTTTAATTAAGCTAATTTTTGTTTAAAACAAGAACCAACAAATATCTGCCAATGGGGTTAGAAAAATATTTTCCATTGAATTTTCTTTTTCCATTATGTTTTTTTGACCCCAATGGCATTTATTATACATTTTTCTTTAAAAAAAAAAAGACACTACCATTGATATACTACCATTCATATGTTTAAGACAAGTAACATTTAAAATGATAATAATAAATAAAGAAATGAATAGTTTTATTGATCAAGTGTGCATTAAATTGATCAAAAGTGACAGTAAAGACCAGTGTTGGGGAAAGTAATGCATTACAATATTGCTTTACTCCCCCAAAATTAACTAATTACTTTTTATGACTAGTAATGTGGTATGTTACTACAATACACGGGAAACAAAGAAACTGCCATTACTTACTTGAAAAAGTAACAGATATTTTCTTGCAAATTGAAAAGTAATGCGTTACTTTAATAGTTACTTGAAAAAAGTAATCTGATTACGTAACGCGTGTTATTTGTAATGCGTTACCCTCAACGTTATGATTTCAGATAAAAACTCATAATTACGAGGATAAAAGTCTGAATTGTGGGATATAAACTCAGGAAGTAATTTTCCAGGAATGTTAAAGGTTCTTTATGGAATCATCAGTGTCAGTAAAGAGCGTTGATTTCTAAGAGTGAATATGAAGAGATGCTTTCAGGATTACACGTGACCTTTGATTTGTGTCTCTAGCTGATTTAAAAAGCAGAAGAACTGGTTTCTGTTCCTCTCTCTTCTAACGCTTCTTTTTTTAGTTTACACTAGCAGGAGGTTTCCACGTTATGGAATGTGGAAACATAATCATACCTGCTTCAACACGTCACTGACAGATAATCCCATCACGTACGCTGGAGAACATCACGTCAAGTGCCATGAAGAGTTTCCACAGACGCTTCCTGATCAGGAATTCAACACAAAACATTAAAGCTGCCCGTTAATCACAACCACATGCAAAATAGACGCATTTACATGCAAAAAGAGTAAATGTGCAGTTTGCATGTGAGGACATGGGAGGCACAGTATTTGAATGCATCACTGACAGAGGACAACACAAGAGTTACAAATTCTAACAATGGACTTTCTTATTTTTTTTATTTTCATCTTTGTACCCATATTTCTGGTTCTGGTTCTAGTAAGAACTCTAGCTGCTGCATTGTGGATCAGCTGGAGTTTGTTTATTACAGTTTTTCTCAGTGGCTTTGGTGCATTTCTCAGATCAGAAATAATTGATAAACCATTTCTCTGAAATAGCTCAAAGGTTCATCTCATGAATCTTCAGTTGGAAAGCATATACTGTATAGACAGAGGACAACACAAGAGTTACAAATTCTAACAATGGACTTTCTTATTTTTTTTATTTTCATCTTTGTACCCATATTTCTGGTTCTGGTTCTAGTAAGAACTCTAGCTGCTGCATTGTGGATCAGCTGGAGTTTGTTTACATGCAGAGGTTTTAGGTCCGATAATTAACACCTCTGTTTTTTCAGAATTTAGCAGTAAGAATCCATCAGTTTTTTTAAAAACTGCAATCATCGAGATTTTTATACTGACTATGCATTCCATTAGTTTTTCAAATTGGTATGTTTCGTCGGGCCGCAGATACCTCTTCATTCACTGCTACGAATTGATGGCGGTCAGATAAGTGCGATTTGAACCATGCTAATGCACTTCCACTAATGCCAACAAGGTTTTCAAGTCTATTCAAAAGAATGTCGTGGTCAATAGTGTCGAATGCAGCACTAAGACTCAATAGCACTAATAGAGACATACAACCACGATCAGATGATAAGAGCAGGTCATTTGTAACTTTAATGAGAGCAGTCTCAGTACTATGATACGGTCTAAATCCTGACTGGAAATCCTCACAGATACCATTTTTCTCTA
>NW_015554083.1:231607-239018 GCF_001515605.1 Sinocyclocheilus anshuiensis | reverse complement strand
TAATTAGAGCAGTCTCAGTACTATGATACGGTCTAAATCCTGACTGGAAATCCTCACAGATACCATTTTTCTCTAAGAAGGAATATAATTGTGAGGATACTACCTTTTTTAGTATCTTGGACAGAAAAGGCAGATTCGAGATCGGTCTGTAATTAACTAGTTCTTTGGGGTCAAGTTGAAAAATTCTGTCATTATTTACTCACCCTCATGTCGTTCCAAACCCGTAAGACCATCATCTTCCAAAGAACGTAAGACGTTCCTCTTCGGAACACAAATTAAGATATTTTTGAAGGAATCTGAGAGCTCTCTGACCCTCCCATAGACAGTAAGGGTCCTTACATGATCAAGGTCCAGAAACGTAGCAAGGAGATCGTTAAAATAATCAATGTGACATCAGGGGTTCAATCGTAATTTTACGAAGCTACGAGAATACTTTTTGAGCGAAAAAAGTATGTGAGGGTGAGGGTGATGCTCCTCCGCATCACCCTAGCGCCATTTTGGAGATTATCCACTGAACGTGTCCAAGGGTGACGCGGAGGAGATGAATTGTTGAATTACGATTGAACCCCTGATGTCACATGGATTATTTTACCGATGTCCTTGCTATGTTTCTTGGCCTTGATTGTGTAAGGACCCTTGCTGTCTATGGGAGGGTCAGAGAGCTCTCAGATTCCTTCAAAAATGTCTTAATTTGTGTTCCGAAGATGAACGGTGGTCTTACAGGTTTGGAACAACATGAAGGTGAGTAATTAATGACAACATTTTCATTTTTGGGTGAGCTATCCCTTTAATAACAGCTAGTTTGAAGGTTTTGGGGACATATCCTAATGACAATGATGAATTAATAATAGTCAGAAGAGGATCTATGACTTCTGGAAGCACCTCTTTTAGGAGCTTAGATGGAACAGGGTCTAACATACATGTTGTTGGTTTAGATGATTTAACAAGTTTATACAAATCTTCCTCTCCTATAGTAGAGAATGAGTGGAATTGTTCCTCAGGCGATCTATAGCAAGCTATCTGATACGATACTGTAGCTGACGGCTGCATGGTTACAATTTTATCTCTAAAAGTATCGATCTTGGAAGTAAAGTAGTTCATAAAGTAATTACTGCTGTGCTGTTGGGAAATGTCAATGCCTGTTGATGCTTTATTTTTCGTTAATTTAGCCACTTTATTGAATAAATTAGGCCAAGCATTATCATTTGTTTCTCTGTATTATATACATTTTTTATCTGTTGAACATCAATTAAATTGTTACTTTTAAATTGGTTTGGATGTTCTTTTATATGTTCTAGTTCGGGGAACAGACACAGTCTCTATAGTGTGATATCTAGGTGAAAGAGTTTCTATGTGCTGAGAATTAACTGATTTCTATGACATGAGGCGGCTAGCAGATGGTCGGTTTAGCCAGTCTATCTGACAACTTCAAAGTTTGTTCACAAACTTTAATCATCTAGTTTTTATTTCATTTTTAGTTGTATGCATTTTAGTACTTCAACTTCACTTATTTTATTTCAGTTAGCTGCCAGTTAATTTTTTCATCTATTTTTTATTTCAGTTTTATTTAAATTACCAAAAAGGTTTATAAAAAAATAGATTTAGTTAACAATAACTACATTATAAATGATCCGATCAGACTTTGTCAACCCAATATTAATGTCTTGATGAACTCCCTTCCTAGTTGAAACTTCATGTTTGTTTCCACAGCTGTGCTTTTCCAAAAGCATTCTTGACTGTGAAATTTGAAAAAATAAATGCAATACAAAACTGCACAATATTACTCTTATCTTGCCTAAAATATGACAGCAGACGCATTTCAGGTCAATCAAGGGAAAACCCTAGAGACAGAATATATTTCACATCCGCTCTTTTCACTGTGTTTAATGAGCTGTTTTGTAGTCTGATACAGTTTGGTCAATAAATAGAGAACAATCTTTCAATGCAAAACCAATTAAAAAAAAATAATCTGTAATATTTACAAAACAGTGGAGTCTAGTGCAACACAGCAAGTGAAATTTATTGACAGGACAGACTGTAAAGTGCATGAGTACAATCTGAGTGTCACACATCCAACATCCTTCACTGAAGCCTTAAACTGATCCAGATGTCAAAGTATCTAACGGTCACAACAAAATCTGATGCACTTCTAGATTTTATAAAGCAGGTGAGACAGTATCAAACTCAAATCAGTGCAGTGTGAACAGGCTTCATCTGTCATACTGTTAGCAGTGCAGTGTTAGTGCAGTGCTGCTGGAATCGCAGGATTTTGCGTGCGATCCAGTCCACAAGTGGATTCAGGTGTGACTCCTCCAGGATAGACGGCAGGTTCAGCGACTCCTCCTCTGACGTCTCTTTGCTCCAGTGGAGCCGCTGCATCGGATGTAGCGCAGCTCGCTTGCCAAACCTATTCCTGCGCAGACGGCGGTCCACTAACTTCTGCAGACGCTCAGTGGAAGTCCCGTACTTAACGTGCAGACCGGACAGAACCGGCTTGAATAAATCCACCAAACCTGGAAGAAAAACACCAACCGAGGATGAATTTACAGATGCAGCATTCTCACTCAAGTTATGACTATAATTTCACCCCTTTATATTTCGCAATTCTGGATTTATTTCTTGCAATTCTAAGTTTATATTTTAAAAATTCTAAGTTTACATCTCACAATTATAAGTTCATATTTTGCAAGTTCTTAGTTTACATCTCAGAATTCTACGTTTATTTCTCGCAATTCTAAGTTTACATCTCACAATTCTAACTTTTTTCTCACAATTCTAAGTTTACATCTCACAATTCCAACTTTTTTCTCACAATTCTAAGTTTACATCTCACAATTCTAACTTTTTTCTCACAATTCTAAGTTTACATCTCACAATTCTAACTTTTTTCTCACAATTCTAAGTTTACATCTCACAATTCTAACTTTTTTCTCACAATTCTAAGTTTACATCTCACAATTCTAACTTTTTTCTCACAATTCTAAGTTTACATCTCACAATTCTAACTTTTTTCTCACAATTCTAAGTTTACATCTCACAATTCTAACTTTTTTCTCACAATTCTAAGTTTACATCTCACAATTCTAACTTTTTTCTCACAATTCTAAGTTTACATCTCACAATTCTAACTTTTTTTCTCACAATTCTAAGTTCACATTTTGCAAGTTCTAAGTTTATAACACACAATTCTCGCAATTCTAAGTTTACATCTCACAATTCTAAGCTTATTTCTCACAATACTACGTTTATATCTTGCAAGGTTTACGTTTACATTTCATAAATGTAAGTTTATATCTCAAAAATCTGTGTTTATTATTCTTGCAATTCTGTTTATATATCTCAATTCTGCATTTACATCTTAAAGAAGAAAGTTTACATCTCACACTTCTGATTACATCACGCAATTCTAAGTTCATATCTTGCTACTCTGAGTTTACATCTCACAGTTCTCAGCATTGTGATATAAACTCAAAAAGGCAGTTGCTATGGTGATCTGGGTGGTTGTGTGTGCTGTGTCATTGTGAACGTGTGTGTTCCTGTACCTTTCTGTGTGAGATGGTCACAGGTTGCACACACATTATCATGCCACCTGGATCCCGGCAGCACCAGCTGTTCGTCAGTCTTGCAAGCGCTGTGAGTAACGCATGCTGCATGCGTCTGCGTGACGTCTACATAGTGTCCATCTGCGCAGAGCTCACACACCGTGTCTCTGTGTGGCGTCCCTGCAGACACATCACCAAACATTACCCATCAGTCACTGCGATCCACCTTCACATGAATCACTGTTTGAACAAGGCCAGTGCAGACAGTGTGTCTGCGTCCTGACCACAGCCAACAAAAACGCAGGCTGTGTGACAAAACTCACTGAGCTTTTAATGACAGTGAACATCAACAGATCACGTAGAGTCATCCTTCAGATGAACTTAATGGTTGCTAAGCAACATGATGCAGATGCACTAACAGGTGTGAGTATCAGCTGTTGTGCTGTTGCCCAGCAACCATAAACAAACTACAGTTACACTACTTGTTACATTTTAAATAGGGTAACTTGTAATCTGCAACCTATTACATTTCCAAAGTAACCTTCCCAACACTGTAAATATAAAACAATACATATACAGTTAAACCAAAATTTATTCGGACACCTTCAACATTTCTCACATTATATCACAGTTTATTGGCTATAGTTTATAAAACGGTAATAAAATACGAGAAGAACTGTGTCAGAACAAACTCATCTTGATAATGTCAGATAACTTTGATAGAAAAGTATGTAATGAATTCGGTTGAATAGCTGTCAGCTGTTAAATTTAATACAAAATTAGATAAAACCAATTTAGATCAACTAATTACCAAGCAGCGCTTCATTCTGTTCAGTCTGTGGTGTAAAAAGATCACATTAGCAAATACATGGTAAGGTCAAAGTGTCATAATAATTTTTGGTCCCAATTTTTTATCAATTTTACTGGTTTACTGTATGAAAATTATTTGGGTACAATATGTGACCCTGCAGCACAAAAGCAGTCTTAAGTCACTGGGGTATATTTGTAGTAATAGCCAACAATACATTGTATGGATCAAAATGATACATTTCTCTTTTATGCCAAAAATCATTAGGATATTAAGTAAAGATCAAGTTCCATGAAGATACTTTGTAAATGTCCTACCGTAAATATATCAAAACTTAATTTTTGATTAGTAATATGCATTGCTAAGAACTTCATTTGGACAACTTTAAAGATGATTTTCTCAATATTTAGATTTTTTTGCACCCTCAGATTCCAGATTTTCAAATAGTTGTATCTCAGCCAAATATTGTCCTATCCTAACAAACCATACATCAATGGAAGCCTATTTATTCAGCTTTCAGATGATGCATAAATCTCAATTTCACAAAATTGACCCTTATGACTGGTTTTGTGCTCCAGGGTCACATGTGTCACAGTTTACTTTATTTTGCTCTCCTCACTTACATGAATGAACTATAGTGTCCTGCACACAATAGTAAGAAAAGATTAAAAGTTGTATAATTGCTGGTTTGACTGTGTATATCTGGTATCTATAGGCTGGTCACCTGGAGCTTTGACTCCGTGGCCCGGTTTGCAGGCGCTGTGTCTCCTGCAGAAGTGCTGATCCCAGAAGAACCCCGCCTCACACTCGCACACCGTGTTCACGGTTCCGTTACACGGCTGAACGGCCCGCTGGTGATCGGAGCACGCGTCGCACCGCAGACAGTCCGGGATGTAGTTCCAGAACTCCGTGAACAGACCCGGGCCACAAGGCGCGCACTCCGTCTGGCGGGAGCGCGTGCAGTGCGCGCGCAGGCGCGTTCCCGGCGGGCACCTGTCACACAGCAACAGCTGTCCGGTGACCGGATCCGTGCGCCGGTACGAGTGAGCGTCCGCCGCCGAACCGGCTGCACAGAGGACCGGCAGAACCAACGCTGTGAGGAGAAACTAGACAAACGACACACGTGTGTTATATATGTGACCCTGCCTGGAGCACAAAACCATCAGGGTCCATCTTTTGAAATTTGAGATGTATGTAAATAATCTTTCCATTGATGTATGGTTTGTTAGGATAGGACAATATTTGGCTGAGATACAACTATTTGAAAATCTGCAATCTGAGGGTGCAAAAAAATCTAAATATTGAGAAAACCATCTTTAAAGTTGTTCAAATGAAGTTCTTAGCAATGCATATTACTAATCAAAAAGTACGTTTTGATATATTTACGGTAGGAGATTTACAAAATATCTTCATGGAACATGATCTTTACTTAATATCCTAATGATTTTTGGCATTAAAGAAAAATTGATAATTTTGACCCATACAATGTATTGCTGGCTATTGCTACAAATATACCCCAGCGACTTAAGACTGCTTTTGTGCTCCAGAAAAATAATGATACAAATAACTAAATGATATGTAGTTAAGATGTTAAGATAAAAGTGTGAGTTGTATAGAGGTCACTCACCATCGCGCGCGCTGCTGTCGGGTTTCATTGATGCGCAGGGACGCGCGGTGTTTATATCTTCAAGACACGCCCACAGATCATCACTAACAGCTCATCACTAAACCACTGCAGGGATGATCGTCATTACACTCAACATTACAACTAGAGCAGTGAGTCATTCACCTGCTGCAGCAGAAAACCCCTCAGGAACCGAGAGCAGAGAGACCCTTACAACACGCCTAGAGCAACAGAGCATCACCAAAACACCAACTACAACACATCGTTCATCAAACACAATAATAATAACATAAACACAACTGATTTCACTTTTGAACGGTACATCTCATGATATGATGGTATTGATATGATCATATTTTTTTGCATAACAGTATGTTTTTCACAGTCATTACTGCATCACCAGATCTTTACAATCTCATAACAAAACTCATTTCACAATACAGAAAAAAAACCATGATTCTGTGAGAGGAGTTTAGATTTGTCATGCGAAATTAATCTTGATGCATAAAAGAGTGTTGTAGTTTTACTTAATTAAATCTTGAGATCTTGTATCATTGATTAGATGGTGGAAATACAAATCATTCTGCTGAATTAAACATCTGAAACCGGCCTGTGCTGCTCGGCTGGTTTTAGCTGGTTAGTCAGCTGGTCTCCCAGCGTGACCAGCTGAAGCTGTGGTCAAAACCCCTCTAAAACCACCAGCTGTGGAAAGCCAGCTCAGTCTGGTTTCAGCTGGGTTTTTGTCAGCACATGATTTGGATCAGAAATGCCCAGAGGTTCTTATAACACAAATTAGACTAAGCTGGTTTTATCTGCTCTTCCAGACTGGTTTTAGAAGTGTTTTGACTACTTGTTTAACTGACAAAACCATCTTAAACCAGGTCGGACAAGTCAACCAGGAAAGGCTGGTTTCAGTTTTCAGTAAGTCATGACAGGTCTTGAAGAAAAAATAGATGACTAAGACTAGTTTATGCCAACAGATATTGTTTCAAAGTATCACGAGGTTCCTTCAGTTTTCATATAATCATATTTCTTTAGTGCACTTAAACAGCATAAATATTAACGCTGTTATTAACTGAACTGAAAAAAAAAAACTTAGAATAACCTTAGTTATGAATGGTCACCCCACTCTCACAATAA
Source organism: Sinocyclocheilus anshuiensis (assembly GCF_001515605.1). NCBI lineage: Eukaryota > Metazoa > Chordata > Actinopteri > Cypriniformes > Cyprinidae > Sinocyclocheilus > Sinocyclocheilus anshuiensis. Next base: position 231,904 of record NW_015554083.1, on the reverse strand, counting down.
AAATAAAGTGGATATAAATAATGTCTTTGAGACTATTAGAATATTGTATCATTATAATATTGATCATATCCTGACCATTCACTGTGATTTATTTCTAGCTATTTTTGACAGTAAGAACAGACTCTATTTGTAAATGTTCTGTCTATACAGGTATACGGTGGACGAGAAGTGCAAAGCAGATCACAATTCTGAAAACAAAATAACAAATTACAAACGCAAATGCAAGTCTAAAAAACTAAATAACAATTCAGAAAACATTATAACAAGTCAGAAAACATTATAACAAGTCAGAAAACA
>NW_015554083.1:227502-231439 GCF_001515605.1 Sinocyclocheilus anshuiensis | reverse complement strand
AAAAAAAAAGTTTGGCAAAAGGCGGGATCGAACCCGGGTCGATCGCGTCAAAAAGCAAAGGCCACGCACGTATCCATCTGCACCACTGGAGCTGATATTTTAAAGCCACTTTTAACTAAATGTAAATAGACGCCCCGTATTTTTTATTCCATGTCATTGTGTTTTCTGACTTGTTATAATGTTTTCTGAATTGTTGTTGTGCTTTCTGAATTGTTATTTTGTTTTTTAGACTTGCATTTGCGTTTGTAATTTGTTATTTTGTTTTCAGAATTGTGATCTGCTCTGCACTTCTCGGCCACCGTACTGGTAACACTAGCAGCACTACTAGTTAAGAGCTGTAGTGCCACCTACAGGCCGATAAACACTGATACAGATGCAGAGATGAAGCAGGTGATGGAAACACACCTGATGTTGAAATGGTCCTTTACTTCTTCAGTTAAACACAAAAGTAACAGTGACTTATATTTTAGTTTTTGCAAGTCAACGGGAATGTGAAACTACTTTACCAACATTCTTCAAAATCTCCTCACAGAAGACAGAAAATCATACAGGTTTGGAATGTTTGGAAGCCAGTTTCCACCACAGAGTAACAACAACAACAAAAACAACAAAAGAAGAAGATAATCATGACTTTTTATCTCACAATTCTGACTTTTTTCTTAGAATTATTAAATGAAATTTCAGAATTATATGAAAAAGTTGTGAGATATGACCTCAGAAATATGAAGAAAAAGTCAAAATCACGAGATATAAACTCAGAAATATGAAACAAAAGTCAGAATTGTGAGATATAAACTCAGAATTATAAGAAAAATATCAGAATTGCAAAATATAAACTTGAAATATGAGGAAAAATTCAGAATTTCGAAATATAAATTCAGAAAATGAGGAAAAATTCGGAATTGCGAGATATTAACTCAGAAATATGAGGAAAAAATCTGAATTGCGAGATATAAACTCAGAAATATGAGGAAAAATTCATAATCGCGAGATATAAACTCAGAAATACAAGGAAAAATGCATAATTGCGAGATATAAACTCAGAAATACAAGGAAAAATTCATAATTGTGAGATATAAACTTAGAAATATGAGGAAAATTCATAATTGCTAGATTTAAACTCAGAAATATGAGGAAAAATTCATAATTGCGAGATATAAACTCAGAAATACAAGGAAAAATTCATAATTGTGAGATATAAACTTAGAAATATGAGGAAAATTCATAATTGCTAGATTTAAACTCAGAAATATGAGGAAAAATTCATAATTGCGAGATATAAACTCAGAAATACAAGGAAAAAGTCAGAATTTCGAGATATAAACTCAGAAATACAAGGAAAAAGTCATAATTGCTAGATATAAACTCAGAAATATGAGGAAAAATTCATAATCGCGAGATATAAACTCAGAAATACAAGGAAAAATGCATAATTGCGAGATATAAACTCAGAAATACAAGGAAAAAGTCATAATTGCTAGATATAAACTCAGAAATATGAGGAAAAATTAATAATTGCGAGATATAAACTCAGAAATACAAGGAAAACGTCAGAATTTCGAGATATAAACTCAGAAATATGAGGGAAAAGTCAGAATTTTGAGATATAAACTCAGAAATATGAGGGAAAAGTCAGAATTGTGAGATATAAACTCAGAAATATGAGGGAAAAGTCATAATTGCGAGATATAAACTCAGAAATATGAGGGAAAATCAGAATTGTGAGATATAAACTCAGAAATACAGGTAAAAAGTCAGAATTGCTAGATATAAACTCAGAAATATGAGAAAAAGTCAGAGTTGAGAGATTTAAACTCAGAAATATTAGGGAAAAGTCAGAATTGTGAGATATAAACTCAGAAATACGAGGAAAAAGTCATAATTGTGAGATATAAACTCAGATATACGAGGAAAAAGTCAGAATTGCGAGATATAAACTCAGAAATATGAGGAAAGTCAGAATTGTGAGATATAAACTCAGAAATACGAGAAAAAAGTCAGAATTGTGAGATATAAACTCAGATATATGAGGAAAAAGTAATAATTGTGAGATATAAACTCAGATATATGAGGAAAAAGTCATAATTGTGAGATATAAACTCAGAAATACGAGGAAAAAGTCAGAATTGCGAGATATAAACTCAGAAATATGAGGAAAGTCAGAATAGCAAAATATAAACTCAAAATTCAGAGGAAAAAGTCAGAATGGCATGAAACACTCAACAGTCCTATCATTCTACTAAAAGTCACTGACTGTCAGCAGAATGTCTAAAGTGTATAAAGCGTAAGCAGAATAAATGCCAGAACTCTTCCTCAGAATTACAATAAACAAAGGTCGAATTGTGAGACAAATAGTCACAGTTACCTCTTTTTAATCAATTGTGGAAAAAGGCATGAGTGCGAGAAAATGCTGATATTTTTCTTTCCCAGGTGAAACTAACCTTTTACTTCAGTTACAGTCAGCATCTGATATGTCCTTTTTCTGGACCTGTCACATGTGTCTAGATATTTCTGTACATCGCTGACTAACAGCAGTGCTTTTTCTGAAAGCCTCACATGTCAATCAGCAGCATCTCACACATGGCTATTTTATCATATTCATTGTCACGCATTCTAGATGAACTGAGTCACTGAACATTCAAACACGGTGACGGAGCATTAATGTGTTTGCTAATAGCTGTTAGATAACCACTGAATCAAAACAGTGAGTCATTGGTGGGTCATTTCCCGTTTCAGGGGATTCCGTAAACTGACTCGAGCCATTACACATGAAAAACCTCCTGAGAGTAGAGGTAAGACGATATTAGGGAATACTTTGTGTTTACATCACAGTCAAACATATGGTAACTAATGAAACTAACCCACTCAGATGAATCAGCCATATAGAAATGCAGAAATACTAACAAACATCAGAAGCAAATGAATTTATGAGACCGTAGCAGCTCTTTTAGTGCAATTGTACAAATGTCCAGCTTCAGTTGGTGCTTCACGTGTCTTTTTGCTGTCAAATATTTACTGATTTTTATCAAGTAAATGTCTAGAATCACGATATTCAGATACTACTTGTAGCCTTTCCCCTGATACAAAAACATCTGACACTGCACTTGAGCTACTTGTTTTGGTTAATAAAAAAACATGCACACACCATTTTAGAAATATTTAACTGTAAACAGCATTGTTCTAACTAAGGTGTTGAATCATAGATTTAGTAAATCCATTTGCCACTTGTGACGCACTGCTCCCATGTACTGAATATAAATAACAGTGTCCGCACCCATTTAGATATTAATGTATTTAGATATTTAGATATTTTTTTTTATAACCATTTCTTACTATGTGTCAATAAGTTGTTGTTATTTTAGCATGTGTGTTTGGCTCAGTGTTATTTTTTTTAGGATTACTGATAAACTAATGTAGTTTGATTTGTATTAGTTATCTATTTTAGTTTTAGTTACAGTTGTAGTAATGTTGTCATTTTATTAGTTTTTTATTATGTCTATATAGGTTTTTTAAGTTTTAGTTTTATTTAATTTGAGTTCCCTTTCATGGGAACTTCGAACTGCGTCCTCTAGGGGTCGCTGTGGGGAACGCCTCGTCGTGACCCGTGTCTGAAGCATACATTGAAAAAACACCAACTCGTTGGCCGGCGACAGCCATGACGTCACTACCGGTGTGACTATAGTATAAATAGGCGCCGGGAGCACACATCATTCTCTTCTTCGTCTTCATTGACTGTTTTGTTTGAAGCGTGCATTTCTGTGGTAAGAGCGATCTCTATTCATCTCATTATGGCGAGCACTAGCAAAGCGTTTAAGGATGTGTGCATCCGTGTTGACGTTGTTTAACATCTGATGACACACACGATCTATGCGTTATTTGCTTGGGCGAAGTGCGCGCACGTGATGTCTCCGAGGGGGCAATCGGCGTGCACTGCGAG
>NW_015554083.1:203626-227401 GCF_001515605.1 Sinocyclocheilus anshuiensis | reverse complement strand
TACTGAAATAAATGAACTTTTCCACGACATTCTAATTTATTGAGATGCACCTGTATATGTATATGTATGTGTGTGGCTATACATATGTAGTTGTTTTTTGGTGTTTGGCTTAGTGTTATGTTAGAATCATTATTATACTCATACCTTTTGCTCTTTTAATATTTTGAATTGTTTTTAGCTTTATTTTTTTGTTTTCAGTTAAATGTTTAGTTTTGAAATGTTGTTGTATGCATTTGTCATTTTTATTTAATTTATTGTATTTTCTTAAATGTGTGTATATATATATATATATATAATATTTATAGAGTTTTAGCTTTTAATTACTTTTTGTTATTTGTAAGTCGCTTTGGATAAAAGCGTCTGCTAAATGACTAAAAGTAAAGTAAAAGTAATGTCTGGACAAACAGACAGAAAATCATTGATATGCAATGTAAATGGCAATGGACCCAGAATAGATCCTTGGGGTATACCTGTGGATATACGTAAGGCTGTTGATTTATAATACTGTACTTGTGCATAATGTGATCGAACTGATCAATATGATTCTATCCAATTCAAAGTCTCTGGGAAAAAAAATGAAAACCTATTAATTTAGACATGGGAATTTTGTGTTTAACAGTGTCAAAAGCCTTCTTGAGGTCAAGAAACACTGCTCCAATAACCCCACCATTATCCAAAGAAGACTTGACTTTTTCAGTGAAGTAACAGTTGGCCATCTCAGATGAGAGAAGCCAAATTGCATTGGATGCATAGCAAACAAGCTAGTATTCAACTGGGGCAAGTTCAAGCTCAAACCGGTGTGCACCGTTTTGCTACAGTTTCCGGTTTGAACGACATGTTTCCTGGAAACGGTGTGCAACGGGGTTAGAGATGCGTTTTCTCTTGTTTGGTGGGTGTGTCATACATATCAGCCCAATCAGCAGCAACATGTGTATAAACCACGCCGTATTAAAGAGACAGCTCGCACAATGTAATTAACATCCAAATAAATTCACAAGAGCAAGTATATTGTTTGCACATGTTTATGTACATTAAAGGCAAAATAACTAAAATAATAAGAGCACAAGTATAGATCTGGAACTTATTTAAGTCTGTCTAAATATCATTTAGTAATTGCAATGTCTTCTGCTCCATATCCTTTCCTTAGGAAGGTGTGCTAGACACTGATTAATGTAACAAAAATACTATACATATTTATATATTTTGCTATTGTATTATGGAGTGACACTTTCATAAACTTTTCTATACTCCTTTGATTATATAATGGTAAATATTACAATATGATAGCACAACAACAGTCATCAGCAATAATGATAAGCCGAATACTCACAATAAAAATAATAAGGCCATATAGATCATAACACAGTCTCGGAGGTAAGAAGTGGATTATCCTTCACCTGAAATGTTTGTCTTTTCATCCTGAAATGCGAGGCAAATGTTGGATCACAATAATTAGGAACCACAGTTTGCACAAATCCCTTCACTCGATTGGGATGTTCTTTTTATTCTGGAGAGCAAGGGCAGTGACTGTACCATCGAGCGTAGTTTGCAGTATTAAACACGTATTTATAACGATTTCATCAGGCTCCGAAAATTCTTCAAAAAGAACACAAAGAATGGCCTTCTCAGCTGCCATATTTGCAACTCTTGCGTCATCAGAACAGTGTTCAACGCACCACCGTTTCCGTTTAAAACACGTTTTGCACCGTTTTTGTCGGGGCTGAACGCAGCCCTGATCAGTGATTTGCACAGCATTCATTTCTCCGTAACTTTAGAGACAAAACACCTATAATTACTAGGAAAGTGAGAATCTCCACTTTTCAATATAGGAACAATAACCGATGACTTCCAAGCAAATGCTGAACAGCAAGCTGCCAAAGGCTTGAATGGAAAGGAAACATGTTTTTATTGTGCATTGATGTGTTTATCCAACACTGCATTCATCTGAAGCGTTTCCTGAGGATCGGTCATGTGTTTCTACAGGAACACGGATCTGAAACGCATTCAGGAATCATGCCAATGTTTGCAATTCCTCTTCAGAGAAGTGCGAATCACTTCCTGCGCTCGCCAGTCGCTCCATTGTGAGGTGTTCTAATACAAATAATGGCCACCTAGAAAACCGTGAGTGTTCCTTGAAAGAGCTTTTAAAAAGCGTTTCGTCGTTTTACTGGAAAAGCCAGATGGGTTTCTTTTTGTTACTGGATTCACTGGAATAATGAGACTCAGAGGAACGGCTGTTTGTGTACGTCTGTTTCTGCATCATGTGCAGGTCTAATTAAAGTCAGACAGGTCTAAAGAATGTATACTAGATACCTCATCCATGAACTAGCCAAAAAGTGTTTTGATTAGTGAGTTACAGACCTGAAACCCAAACACTTAATAACTAATTTCATAGAAACAGAAATCACAACATATTCACTCATGTAATAAATCAAAGCAATAAGAGACGTTAATCTCAAATGAATGTTTAGACAGTGCCATCTGAAACTACTTTATAGTCTTGTTCTCCAGTACAAATATTTAGCACAAATCCAGTACTAAACCTCCCAAAAACCAAGATGCATTAACCTTAAAAGCAAAATGATTGAGAAATGTTTTATTTTTATTTAAAAGAAGAAATCTTTTGTAGCACTTTGAAAGAAACAAGAGTTACATAATCAGAATACTTTTTTCAAGTAACTAGTAAAGTAACACATTACTTTTAAACATACAAGAAAATATATTTTCAAATAAGTAACAGTAGTTACTTTGTTTCCATGTATTGAGTGAGAGTTCTGGTGTTGCCATGGTGACAGAAATCAGGAGTAAGTGCAGAGCGTTGTGTGTGAACATGATCTTACTGTAGTTCTAGACTAAATATCAACATGTGTTTACTCAAAAACAGATTCAGTGTTCCTCAAAATCAATAAAAACAGTGAAGCCTAAACCAGTGAACCTGTATTGATTAAATGTTAAATACCAGAAATATCCTTTATGTATTTAATTAATTAATAATTTAATTATATTTAGTGCTGTCAAATGATTAATCGCGATTAATCACATCCAAAATAAAGTTTTTGTTTACATGTGTGTACTGTGTATATTTATGTATATATAAATACACACAAACATACAGTACATATTTTGAAAAATATTTAATATTAAATATTTATATTCATATAATTTATATTATATATAAATATATTTAATATATAAACATAACAGATTTTTCTGAAATATAAACATGCATGTGTGTGTATTTATATATACATAATACATTTCTGTTAACTCTAAAACAATGCAATGAAGTGTAAAATTCAAAATACTGGTAAAACACCGGTAAAAAAATAAATATGGAAAAATAGCTTAAAATTATACAATATATTGTGCCCTATTTTTACAGTTTTTTTTTTTTGTTAGTGCACATTTACATTTTCTTTAGCCTGAGGCTCATTCATTTCACGTTTGGTATGAAAGGGCTTTCACTTTTGCCAAAAATATAACTTTTTTATTAAAACCAAACAAGCAAGCCCTAAGTAACCAAGTAACGTAAATAGTTACTTTTTAGGGAGAAAAGCAATTTTGTAATTCTTTACTTTTAAATGGAACTTTGCCCAACACTAGTCTTTACTGTCACTTTTGATCAATTTAATGCACCCTTGATCAACAAAACTATTAACTTAATCGAACAAGAACATTTAATGGAAAAACAGTATTTATTTCTGACCCCATTGGCAGATATTTGTTCTTGTTTTAAACAAAAAGTAGCTTAATTCTACACTTTAAAAAATGCTGGGTTATTTCAACCCAACTTTGGGTCAAATATGGACTAACTCAACTTTTAGGTTAAAAATGTAATGTAAAAATTTAACCCAACAGCTGGGTTAGTCCATATTTGACCCAAAGTTGGGTTGAAATAACCCAGCACTTTTTAGAGTGTAAAACATTTTTTCAGAAAACAAGATTTAATATTGCATGTCTTCCTTGCTTCTGAAGGAAATGTATCTTGATTTAAGGATGTTTGTACTGGAAAGAAAGTCATTTTTGCAGTGTACTGATACACAAATACTGGACAATCTCAAATATGTGCTATTTGTCCCTATTAAATATGAATTTAAATCCTAATCTCAGACTTTTATCGATCTCTCAGACTCACTGCACATCAAAGTTGAACCTAAAACCTGAATGTTTGGGCAAACTGTTTGTTTTGAGATGAAATGCTGTCTGGAATCGAGCGCAGTGACGGGAATGAGCTCAGAAACACAAATCCAGTTCCAGACAGTCATTGTGTTTATCCTCATCAGCCGTCCGGAACCACGCACACTTTCACTGTGAGAAACGGCAAGAAGCTTCATCAAATCACAAACATATGAGATACTAGGAAACATTCTATTCACATAGAAAACAGCTGTTTAAAATTGCAATAATATTTCACAATTTTACTGTATTTTTGATCAAATAAATGCAGCACTGGTGAGCAGAAGAGACTCAAAAACATACAAAAATCAAGTTTAAAAGTGAACATGAACAACATGAACACTCTTATTTGACTGTTTATTACTGTGAAACTGCTTTGAAATGACCTGTATTGTATAAAAGGCTGCAGAAATAACTTCACATTCAGATTTCTGCATCCAGCAGACTTTTTCATCCAAAGTGCATCCAACATAATTTGATCACAGAGCCAAAAACTAGGAAACAAGCTCCAGCTGAGAAGAAAAGAAGTTGGTTTAGTGAATGTGTGAATGAAAGAATGAAGTGAAAAATAACCTCCTTCTGAAGAAACACAACAGCGTCACCGCTGAGCATCTGGAGACCTTCCAGAGTCTGAGCAGAAACCACACGCCTCATACTGAGAAAAATACAGAAACAAAAACAGCACTTTCCCTCACTGCAGTCGCTCTGAAACACGAGAAGCATCATCTAATGCATCATCACTGCCGCAGAAGCCCACTAAAGCAACAAGCAGCCGCGGCGCATGACTATCCAACAGCACATAATGCAGGAACGCAGTGAAGCACTGTAATATCCGCAGTTGTGGTTTTAGTAATAGTGAACGCTCTGCTGATGGTGACCTTTGACCTCTGGGGACATCAGCAATCTTTCTGTCATTATTTACTGTACATTCAAACGTGCCTTCATTTCAGTGGAACACGGAAGATATTTGAACAACTGAAGTCGATGGGGTCCAAACGACACGGGGCTTTCCCAACATCATCTTCCACACTGTACAAAAACAGATTTTGGACACAAAAATGGAAATGTTTAAATTCTAAGAAATGTGGAGTGCCTAAAGTGACGTAAAAACCCACGTTAGAGCAGCAGAGTTTCCCAGTTGTGTTCCAGTCTGAGTAGAAAATTACAGTTAATACAAAAAAACTAAAACCATATGTGACCATGGAGCACAAAACCAGTCATAAGGGTCAATTTTGTGAAATTGAGATGTATACATCATCTGAAGCTGAATAAATATACAATGTATTGTTGGCTATTGCTACAAATATACCCCAGCGACTTAAGACTGCTTTTGTGCTGCAGGGCCACATAATACAGAAATCCTTACTTGAAATAAATTAAATGCTAACTGGAATAAATTATAAAATATATATTTTAAAAACATTTTATTTAAGCTAGTTTCAAAGGCAACATTTAACTTAATGTACTAAATTTTTTTTTTTTTTTAAATCTTTTTTTATTTCTCCTCTTTCCTTCTTGTTTCACTTCTGTTTCAGTTTTATAACCATTTCTTACTATGTGTCAGTAAGTTGTTGTTATTTTAGCATGTGTGTTTGGCTCAGTGTTCTTTTTTTTAGGATTACTGATAAACTAATGTAGTTTGATTTGTATTAGTATTTTAGTTTTAGTTACAGTTGTAGTAATGTTGTCATTTTATTAGTTTTTTATTATGTCTATATAGGTTTTTTATTAAGTTTTAGTTTTATTTAATTTGAGTTATTTCAGTACTTCAACATACAAAATAGAAATGAAATAATATATATATATTGAATGTATTTCTATATATGTACGTATACATGTGTGTGGCTGTACAAACACATATGTAGTTGTTTCTTGGTGTTTGGCTTAGTGTTATGTTAGAATCATTATTATACTCATACCTTTTGTTCTTTTAATATTTTGAATTGTTTTTAGCTTTATTTTGTTTTCATTTAAATGTTTAGTTTTGAAATGTTGTTGTATGCATTTGTCATTTTTATTTAATTTCTTTTATTTTCTTAAATGTGTGTATATATAGTATTTATAGAGTTTTAGCTTTTAGTTTTAATTACTTTTTCTTATTTGTAAGTCGCTTTGGATAAAAGTGTCTGCTAAATGACTAAAAGTAAAGTAAAGTAAAATAAAACTGAAATAAAAATGATTAAAAACTATATAGATGTGTTTAAAAACTGCAAAAACTAATAAAAAAAATACAAAAACACAACAAAATTACTAAAACTAAAAAGAAAATATAAAAATAAAATATTTTGAATGATTATATTTTATTTTTTATATTTTCTGCTTTCACATCAGTTTGAACAAAAAATATTAACAAAAACTATAATCGGTTCCAAAGAGAAATACAAAACCTGTGCGGATTAAAAGAAAACGTGGGCGAAAAGATTGAATCCCAGATTTCGTGATAATAAAGCATAATGAGAGATTTATCAGCTATGATTTATAGGCTGGACATTTTTGACTGGAAATGCCTGGAAGTGGAACAAAGTTGTGAAAATATTCCAAAAAAGAAAGCACAACAATTATCCCAATTTCATGCGAAAGTTTTCATAGCGTTTGTGAGTGAAGCCAGTGCATCTTAGTCTAGTGCGATAACATAATCTAGCATTTCCAGGAAAAAGAAAATCCTCTGCGGGTCTAAATGAAGCTGAAAGTAACTGAAGAGGTTTGGCTGTCTCTGGGTTTCTTGCTGACAGGTGAGATGAGGGTCAGCAGGATTCTCTCTAAATAACCAGCAGAAACACAATGAAGGCTTTGATTGACCTCAGGCTCCCTGCACCACATTCTCTGCAAACCCATCTGTCCACAAAGAAACATTTAGTCACTCCTGAGACACCTTCACAGGAAGAGGCACACACTCACACACTCACACACTCACACACTCACACACTCACACACACACACACACACTCACACACCCACACACACACGCTCACGCACACACTCACACACACACACACACACACACACACACACAATAAAAAAGTTGATCTAAAACTAAAATAAATTAAACGTAAACAGTAATATAAAAAAAAAAAAAAACTAAGAAAAAATGCCAAAAGCACATGCAATCACAAAAACACCAACTAAAATGAAAATGAAAACTGAAAATATAAAAATAAAAGCCAATTCAAAATAATAAAAACTGTAATAGTATATAAATAATACTGTGCTACACACATTTACTCAGTTTGTTCAATTGGGACTTCTACGCTGCAAGAAATGATGATTTGAACTGGAAAACAAGAAAAAAATTATTACGTACGAAAATCATTTTTTTGCAGAATATAGACTTCAATTGCTTTTATATGCAGCTATTTATAAAAGGCGGTTTTGGGAGGTTTATTTCACGTTAGGGGGTAAATCCACAGAGCAGAAGATCTGGTTCAAGACGCATCGATCAGAAATAAACCGGATAGCAGCAGGAGTCTGGCCTCTTAAACACGGACCATAAAATGTAAAAAATGTAAAAAATCTGAAAAAATTAAATCATTTGCAAAGTTTCTTTCCCCTACTATAAACTATATATTTTTAAAAATATATTTGTAAGTATTTATTCCAGGTCGAATTGGGCCTGAATGCGTTATGAGGGTTAAATAAATACATGAACACAAAATCAAAGCACATAAGAGCAACGTTCAGGCTCAAGCTTTGGAATGAATGGCGGCGGGTCTTCAGGCGCAGGAGCTCAGTGATTGGACTCTCCTGGAAAAAGTCCAATCCGGTGACCCACTCCACATCTCTGACGCGTGATTGGTGCATCCACAGGAGAGGCTCCACCCACTGCGACTCCAGCTGATCCTCCTGCACACAAACAGCGTTGTTTGGTTAATTAAACATCTGTTTTCAGGAAGCATCATCATCCTCGTTACGCATTCAAAATACAGAAGCAGCTGAGACCAGAACAATGAGCGATGACCAAAATCTCTTTGTTCTGTTTGTCTTTGTTCATCATGGACACACCTGCATCACTGTCACAGTCCAGTCATATTCACCTGGATTTGTTTTGTATTTCACGTTACATCGTGTCAAAGCAGCTTTATGGACAATCATGTTTCTCAGAGTCACAACTGAGCATTTATTTTCTAGTGATATTGAGGATTATGAAATCCATGATTATGAAAAGATTTGGTTTTAACATAAAATATGTTTGTATACAATCATATAATTTATATGATTTAAATTAATATGCATAAATGAAATGGCAAAGATGTTAGTTTTACAGCTTAATGTCACAGAAAAAAATGTTATAGTTCAATGTTTTCATAAAGTTTTTCCCACATTTACTTTTTACTTCATGTATAAATAAAAATATATAGAAGTAGTTTGTTTCACAGCTTAATCATTGTCACTGCAAAATGAAATAATAAATAATATTTACTTAATAAATAGATGAAAATAAATAAAAATAAAAATGTATATTTTATGTATTAATGAATTGTATAATTTATATCAATTGATATGCATAAATAAAACAGCAAAGCTGTTAGTTTTACAGCTTAATGGCAATGAAAAATGAAACATAATAAAACAAATAATTCATTTAAATAAATTTAAATATTTAAAATGTATAAATAAATGAAAAAATGTTAATAAATTGTATAATTTAAATTAATATGCATAAATAAAACAGCAGTTATTCGTTTTACAGCTTAATGAAACTGAAAAATGAAATAAAACAAATAATGAAGTATCTAATATTCAAATGTATTTTTTATTGAAAAAATTATATATACATATATATATTAGTGCTGTCAAACGAATAATCGCGATTAATCGCATCCAAAATAAATGTTTTTGTTTACATACTATATGTATGTGTACTGTGTATATTTATTATGTATATATAAATACACACACATGCATGTATATATTTTGAAAATATTTATATGTATATATTTATATTAGTATTTTTTATTTAATATAAATATATATCATTTATAAACGTAACATATTATGTATATATAAAGACACACACATACAGTATATATTTTGAAAATATTTATATGTATATATTTATATTCATATAATTTATATTATATACAATATTTTTTAATATATAAACATAACACTCTTTTCTTAAATATATACATGCATGTGTGTGTATTTATATATACATAATAAATCCATAATAAATATAAACAGTACACACACATGTTATGTAAACAAAAACGTTTATTTTGGATGTGATTAATCGCGATTAATCATTTGACAGCACTAATATATATATATATATATAATGATATTTAAGGTACTAATATGATGTGGTACCAAACTGTAAATGTTCCTACGCATCATTTAATAAAACATTAAAAATATCACGTGACATCAGAGAACGTTTGACGTGAATAAAGGCTAAAATCACCAAACTGAATCATTCTGACTGTAATTCACACTGATTCATCACAGAGAAGCAAAGCAGAAGGATTAGCGTGACGATGGATTCAGTCAAACCACAGCAGTCATGCTTTCAGATGTGTGTGACAGCGACAGGAACAGGAAGTGAGAGTGTTATCGCTCCTGTGTGGCAGTTCAGCAGAACATTCGCTCACTGACAGAAATAACGAGTGGGAACACGAACCTGAAAAGAAAAAATAATAATAATTATACAGTAAATTATTACATTTATTTTTTACTTCTGTGCTGTGACAAACATCCCAGGATTATTATTGTTAACTAAAACTATTAAAAACTTTTTTGTTCATTGAAATAAAACTTATATATATATATATATATATATATATATATTGCATTTTTATTATTATTATTATTATAGAATAAAATATTTAAAAATGTGAAATAAATTTAAGTTAAAGCAATTACTAACTGGAAATAAATAAAAACTAAAATGGAACAAAAATCATAAAAAAAAACAAAAACGATTTTTGAATAAAATAATAACATGATAATATAAAAATCAAAGCTAATTCAAAACATTTATTAAAAAAAAACTATACCAAAATCACACTGGAGAGTAACGGATTATGGAAAAAGAATAAAATGTAGGACGTGAATCGGGTTCAGTGAATCAGTGAATCAGGAATACATACTCCTGGATCTGCTCTGGAGAGTCGAAGTGTCCGTCAAAGTTGTAGTCGTACACTGGGCCGGTGACCACATTTAAACCGTTATTCTGAGATGCATATTTGATCAGCAGAACCTCCTGAAAATACTGCCAGAGTCCTGCACAAACACTCACGATCAGTGACCAGATCCACAAAAAATATGATTCAAACACTCACGATTCAAATGCTCGTGATTCAAACGCTCACTACTTAAATGCTCACACACTCGCAATTCAAACAAACACTCATGACTCAAACACTCACAATTCAAATATCACATAAACACTCATGACTCAAACACTCGTGACCCAAACACCATATTTAAAGACTCACGATTCAAACAAACACTCACGATTTAAACAAACACTCATGACTCAAACACCATATTTAAACACTCGCGATTCAAACAAAGACTCACGATTTAAACAAACACTCATGACTCAAACACCATATTTAAACACTCGCGATTCAAACAAAGACTCACGATTTAAACAAACACTCATGACTCAAACACCATATTTAAACACTCGCGATTCAAACAAAGACTCACGATTTAAACAAACACTCATGACTCAAACACCATATTTAAACACTCGCGATTCAAACAAAGACTCACGATTTAAACAAACACTCATGACTCAAACACCATATTTAAACACTCGCGATTCAAACAAACACTCACGATTTAAACAAACACTCATGACTCAAACACCATATTTAAACACTCACGATTCAAACAAAGACTCACGATTCAAACACTCACGATTCAAACAAAGACTCACGATTCAAACACTCACGATTCAAACAAAGACTCACGATTCAAACACTCACGATTCAAACAAACACTCACGATTTAAACAAACACTCATGACTCAAACACCATATTTAAACACTCACGATTCAAACAAAGACTCACGATTTAAACAAACACTCATGACTCAAACACCATATTTAAACACTCACGATTCAAACAAAGACTCACGATTCAAACACTCACGATTCAAACAAACACTCACGATTTAAACAAACACTCATGACTCAAACACCATATTAAAGCACTCACGATTCAAACAAACACTGACGATTTAAACAAACACTCATTACTCAAACACCATATTTAAACACTCATGATTCAAACAAACACTCACGATTTAAACAAACACTCATGACTCAAACACCATATTTAAACACTCACGATTCAAACAAAGATTCACGATTCAAACAAACATTCAAGATTCAAACACTCACAACTCAAACACTCACAACTGAAACACTCGCGATTCAAACAAAGACTCACGATTTAAACAAACACTCATGACTCAAACACCATATTTAAACACTCACGATTCAAACAAAGACTCACGATTCAAACACTCACGACTCAGTGTCAGTTAATGTACATATGGCAGAAATGTACAGAAAAATCAATTAAAGACGTAATCAAACAGACGATGAACACTATTAACAGCAATTACTATATGATGCAATCAAACTTATAGCAAAATGTGGTAGTTCTGTATGTTGTTTCAGGGTTGGCATCATCTGAGGTCCTCTGAGGGGTTGGCATCATCTCTTCTCAGGTGTTCTGGATCCAGACTGAAGCTTGTGTAAATCCTAGTTACCACGGGATGTCAATCCCAGCAGAAACAGAGAAACAAATAGAGACATAATTAGCGTAGCTGCTGTTCCAATAAAATAAAATTAAACAAACAAATAATATTAAACATAAAAATAAATAGTTTAAAAATAAAACAAAAACTAATAAATACACTGGAGTGTAATGGACTATAGAAAAAGAATAAATGTAGGGCATGACTTAATTCTAATTATCAGTTGTCGATTGGATGTTAAGATGTGTGAGCTTCAGGGAGTGGAGTTTAAGAGTTCTAAGTCACCAGAGAGAAGATACAGTTATGACATTCTAATTTAAATATTACCATGTCCAAAAATTGGTAAAATATCAAAATGCATTGATGAAATGTTCACAGTAGGACACACACACACACACACACACACACACACACACACACCTACTGCACATACAACAGGGATGCAAAAAATATCAGCTTTAAAATGTGGATTTATGGTAGATTTTTGCATTAAGATACAGTCAAAAAACTCACTCTAGACACTCTATACTGTGCCATTCAAAAATCAAAAATACAGTAACAACTGTGCAATATTATTAGAATGTAAAACAGCTGTTTTCTATGTGAATATCTGTTAAACTGTAATGTATTTCTGTGAATAGCTGAATTTTCAGCATCATTACTCCAGTCTTCAGTGTCACATGATCTTCAGAAATCATTCTAATATGCTGATTTGCTGCTCAAGAAACATTTCTCGACAGTTGTGCTGCACAATATTTCTGTGGAAACTGTGATACATTTTATTTGTCATGCTTCACAGGTGAATAGAAAGTTCAAAAGAGCAGCATTTACTGTATTTGAAATCATTTGTAACATTTTGTTGACAACAGATTTATAAGTGATTGGGGGAAGATAACTGGTGCATATTGCACTTTCAAATGCACGTTAAGATGGGTTTGCAAACACCCACACACAGTCCGGTAAGGTCAGCTGTTTAGCAGGTGACCGACAGAGAATGTCAAAGACTTTCTGCTGAACTTTATCAGCCTTGGTCTGAGTAATCATGACTTTCAGTTTTCAACATCATGTAATCTCACCGTTAACTAAACACTGAAATGTATCTGATAAGTCCACTCCAGCCTTTCACAGTCACTTCTTGATTTTCCACACACTAAACTTCCCCTTTCAGCAGGACAATCAGCAGGTGATCAGAGGAGAAACACCAAAGTCATGGGTTTGCTTCCCAGGGAACTGAAATGATGTGCCAATCAGTGTAAATGTCAATAAGCCGGTCTCACTGACCAGATGGTTTACATTGAAGCACTTGGCAGAGGCTTTAATTCAAAGCGACTTGCATTGCACATTTTCCCCAGGAATCACACCCATGATTTGGGTTTTGCAACCACGATGATCTATTTTTTAATCTACAGGAACTGTAACAGTCAGCAGTTCACTGCAGCATGTGGACTTCCACAGAAATCTATATCACAAAAGACTGTTGATAAAGAGGTTTATCGGGGGTTCGAGATTGGCGCATGTTATGCAGCAAAAATAGAGGAAACTATTTCTGAACTTCTGCTACACGGCATCGCACTGGCAACACATGTGTGATGTGAATAAACAAAACCTGCTGTCATGACAACAGACGTGTGTGTGCATGTGTATCAGGAACACACTCACCTTCAGCAGTGAGATTCAGACGCGCATTGATGTCACTTCCACTCTGAAAACACACACACACACACACACACACACACACACAAACGCGCGCACACACACAATATATGATCCGGTCACATATTCAGTCATGTTTGAGTTTGTTCTGTGAGCTGATATACTAAATCCAATGTTTGAAAGCAGGTAGATGTAACCCATTCCAACTACTATTAATAATAAGACAATAATTAATATGAATAACAGCAATAATAAAACTAATACTAATACAAATGATAACAGTAATACTAATAATACTATTAATAACACCATTGCAAATAATAGTACTAAAAATAAAGTGCAATACTAATATGAATACTAATAATGAAACCAATACCAATATTAAAATTAAAACTATGCTATGAATAATACTAGTAATAATACTAATACAAACAATAATAATAAAACTAAGATTAATACTATTAATACTAATACAAATAATACTAGTAATATTAATATAAATAATAATACTAAAAGTAAAATTGATATTACTTTTATTGTGATACTACTACTAATATTAACAATAAAATTAGTACTACTAGTAATAATACTAATACTATAATTGATACTATTACCCCTAATAATACTATTAAAATAATAAGATTAATAATAAGATTAATAAAAAAAAAATACTTTTAATAATATGAATAATACTAACAATACTAATACTACTAATAAAAATAAAACACTAGTTATACTACTACTATTAATAATAGTAATCAATTTAATTTCTATAGCACTTTTCCAGAGTTTAAAGCCGTAAACAAACACATCAACTACATTAAACACAACCACACAATTTCTACATGAATCTGACTCAAGCAAAAGCAGAGGACACCCAAAGTCAGTGTGTGGTCAGAGATTTATAAACAGTGATCAAACTAAAACAGACACCGTCTGATACTATCTCCACTATCCAGCGAATGCAGGTTATTTACTTGAGATGAAAAGCAGTGCGTTAAAGAGCTGCGGTCGTGACGATACTCTCCACCTGATCACTGAACTCTGTTTACACTATCAGGAATGAATCTGATGCACCACACACTCCATAACACCATGTGATGTGTGTGTGAGCTAAACTGACCCATCTATCTATCTCTAACTCCCGTTTATGGCCACATCAGATTCCAGCCAGAAGAACGTTCCGGCCTTCAGCCCCTGATACATGGCTGTGTTCCAGATCTGAGGTCAGAGGTCAAAGGTCAGCACAGGACATCAGGGTCTCAGATGCGTGTGTGTGTGTGTGTGTGTGTGTGTTTACCGGTTGTCCCTGTACTCCGCTACATTTACTTGACTTTACGAGTAGATTTAAATGTGGCTACTTTTACTTTAACTCGAGTACATTGCTAACAGAAAACTGTACTTTTACTTCGTTCCTCTCGTTACTTAATTTTAATGCAATACAGTTTATTCCAAGCGTGCTGTCTCTTTTGTGTGTGGCATGAGTGATGCTCAATTCACAAATGAATCGATTCTGTTCCAAGGCCTTAATCAAACAAGCTGGCAAAATGGTCTGAATTGGTTTGCGGATCAGTTTGAATGATTTGTTCAGTTTCCTGCACGCACTGAACCGTCTGGAGTTGTTTTTCATTCATAACAGAAAACTGAAGAACACAGTGAACATAAAGAGCGTTATGAAGTGAACCTACAGTCAACTGAAACCAAATCTGAAGATCCGTTGTAACTAGTAACATTGAGGATATTTGTACTCTTACTGAAGTAACTATTAAGATTACCACTTTTACTTGAGTAACTACTTGCACTTTTTTATTAAAGACAGTTTTTGAAAACTCTACCCTCCTCTGTTAAAGGTGTAGTGATTCACTCGTGATTGATTCAGTGGTGTAGTGATTCATTTGTAATTCACATGCTGAAGTCATGTTGTATATTCCAGTCTTTGCTCAGTAAATGAAGCGTGTGAACTGATATACTGTAACATCTTCTCACGTCATCTTTTTCTCATCTACTTAATTTCTCTCTGATTTGATGAGTTTTAATAGGCTTTTATTCATCAGTAACTGAATTCAAAGATGAATGATTGTGATGGGATTCAGTGCAGGTTTTGTTCACTCCACTTTGATTTGAGTTCATTCAACAGAACTCTTCAGTTTCACTGGATTGATTTTTTTTTTACAGCATATGATCATAAATGTGACCCTGGAGCACAAAAGCAGTCATAAGCAGCAGAGGTATATTTTTAGCAATAGCCAAAAATACATTGTATGGGTCAAAATTATCCATTTTTCTTTTATGCCAAAAATCATGAGGATATTAAGCAAAGATCATGTTCCATGAAGATATTTTGTACATTTCTTACTGTAAATATATCAAAACTTAATTATTGATTAGTAATATGCATTGCTAAGAACTTCATTTAAAGATGATTTTCTCAATATTTAGATTTTTTTGCACCCTCAGATTCCAGATTTTCAAATAGTTGTATCTCAACAAACATACATCAATGGAAAACTTATTATAAAAAATTTACCCTTGTGACTGATTTTGTGCTCCAGGGTCAGAAATGTGTGTGTGTTACCTGGCAGGACATTTGGCAGTGCTCATGTCGACACACTCACACTCACACTCACACACACACGTATGTGAACAGCAACGTGACACAAACCATGTTTTATTGACAGTTCAGGAATTTATTGATGGAACGAAATCATTAACGACACTCACTAGTAAGACAGAGCATCACTCGCTCAGATCATGAGTCACATGACCGTCTGCCGCCAACAGGAAGCAGATTCAGTATCACTGAACACGCACAAATTCACCTTTCACACGTGTTTTCTCACACTTTTCACACGCTAAAATTTGCGTTTTTTAATATTTGTCACATGACAAATCCAGAGTGAACCACACACACACACACACACACACACACACACACACACACACACACACACACACACTTAGTGTTTAGTCTACGCTGCGTTCACCCACGTCATAATTATCGCAACTACTAAACAACAAGCTGGAGCGATCACATCCTCGCAATTATGGCTTTCTGTGGAAAGACTATCTGCGTAATCAATAGATAAAACCAGAACACAACAAATAAAACACTGGCACTGAAAGACACTGGTAACGTTTCACAATAAACTCCTATAAGTTGATGACTGTTTATGCATTAACAAATATTAACTAACAATGAGCAATATTTTTCTTACAGTATTTCTTAATCTTTATGTTAGTTAATAAAAATACAACTGTTCATTTTTAGTTCATGTTAGCTCAGCTCCATTAAATAATATTAACAGATAAAACTTATGATTTTTATAATGCATTCGGAAATGTCAAAGTTAATAATAACTACACTGCAAAAAAGACGTTCTTCCTCGGTGTTTCTGTCTTGTTTTCCAGGTCAAATATCTAAACATCCTTAAATCAAGATACATTTACTGGAGACTTAATATATTAAGTCCTGCATTTTTTTTTTAAAGAAATCACAATTTAAATGATCACAATTTTTAATCTTAAAACTAAAAATTTTGAGTTTATTTATTATGAATTTGAGTTTAAGACTTGCATCTTATGCATTGAAAATGCATCTTATTTTATAAATGTTTAGATATTTTTATTGGAAAACAAAAAAAATATGCAGGAAGAAAATCATATTTTGCAGTATGAGATTAATAGATGCTTTAGAAGTATTTTTCAGTGCTAGTTCATATTTGGCTCTGTACTATAGCGACTAATATTAAACTATTGTATGTTCTTCGGTTTAGTTTTTAGATTAATCTTGCATTATGACATTAACAATAGACAATTATAGGAATCATTATACAAAAAACAAACAAACTACATTCTACTGCTCATGTAGAATGTTGCACAAGTGTAAACAAATAAAACAGTTTACGAGTTTTTCAAGGATGCGAGTGCATTTCTCTGTGGAAGTCTGGTAATTGCGGTAATTGTCTCATGGTGTGAACATGTTTACAGACGTGAAGCTGGAAGCTGAAGTGGACTGCAGTTGTGTGTTGTGAGCTGTGAGATGGTTTCATTATTAGCTTGAAGGTGAATAATAAATATGACACAGTGTATAAAACTATACAGTGGAAGCGTCGGGTGCGGTGAGTGTTACACGTCATCCTCAAAGGTGCGCATGCGTGTTTTGAGCGCCAGCACACGCGTGTACGGCAGCGCGGTGGAGCGGTAGAAGTCCAGCCCCGTGAGCAGCTCCACGTCTCGCACTCGAGCCGTGTGTAACTTCAGCAGATCCTCCACCCAGCGAGACTCGTCCTCCCAACTCTGCAGAAAAACACAGGGTTATTATTATTTCACTTGACCTCGTTTCATTTAAAATGCCACAAAACGGTTTGAGAAGCGGCTTTCCTGCCCGTGTTCATGTATTTCCTCTTGAAATATTAGAAATTAAACAAAAAAAGCAATAGATCTTTTGATTAAAGAAAATAAAATGGTCTCAGATTTTCCCCCTAAAATTCAAATATAAAATATTTTTTTATTAAAATACAAATATTTAAATTTATAAAGTTAAATTATCTAATTCAAATACCGAAAATATTCAAATTTAAACAGTCAAACGATCAAATTAAAATACTGAAAATCAAATGATCAAATTCAAATATTTAAATAAAATACTGAAAATCAAATATTCAAATTCAAATATTCTCATTTTTCTACTTTCAATATTAAATCAAAAAACAAATGATCGAATGATACACGGATTTAAATAAAATACTGAAAATCAAATATTCAAATTCAAATATTGAAATAAAATACTGAAAATCCAACACTTAAATTCAAATATTTAAATTCCAATGATCAAGGCACATATTCAAATGAAAATCCTATAAATCAGAATTCACATACTTAAAATCAAATTAAATTCAAATAGGCCTACTGAAAATCAAATAGTCAAATATTCAAAGTCAAACAAGTATGAGTATTTTAAAACCAAATTCATATTACAACCCCAATTCCAGAGAAGTTGGGATGTTTTGTAAAATGAAATAAAATCAAGAATCTGTGATTTGTTAATTCTCTTTAACTTTTTTTTGAAAATATAAACACATTTTCATTTTGATGGCAGCAACACTTCAAAAAAGTTGGGACAGAGGCAAAATAAAAGTGAAAAGGTTATAGAATATCCACTTTAAACTGTTTTGAAACAGTTCAGAGTAACCAGGTGAATTGGTAACAGGTCAAGGTATCACGTTTGGGTATAACAGGAGCATCTCAGTCTTTGCCAGCAAAGCTGGATCATGGATAACCATCACTTTGTGCCAAATTTCACGAAAGTGTCAAACAAATCAAAAATCACATTTCGCAATGCAAAATCGCAAAGAATTTAGGTCTTTCACCAAGTACCATACATAATATTGTGAAAAGATTCAGGGAATCCAGAGAAATCACATTACATGTAGGGCAAGGCAGGAAACCTCAGGTGAATGTGCTTGACCTTTGACCCCTCAGATGGCATTGCATTAGAAACCGTCATGCTGCGGTGTTAAATATAGCCACATGGGCTCAGGAGTACTTCAGAAAACCACAGTCTGATGCTGCATCAATAAATGCAACTTGAATCTCTGTTACTCTAGGAGAAAGCTATACATCAGTTCTATGCAGTGATGCCGCCGGGTTCTCCAGGCCAGAGCTCATCTCAGATAGTCAAAACGACAGTGGAAAAAGTGTGCTGTACTCAGATGAGTCCACATTTCCACTTGTTTCTGCGAAAAATGGATTACGAGTTCTCAGTCCCAAAGACCAAAGGGAGCATCCAGACTTTCATCAGCGACAGAAGCAACAGCAAACGTCTGTCATGGTATGTGAGTGCAGCAGAGCAAAGAGCATGGGTGACTGGCATATGTGTGAAGGTACTATCAGTAAGGCTGCTCCCTATACGCAGAGTACGCAGTTTGTGTAAGGCACCAACTCCCGGGGGGGCACCATCCCAGTTGCTCAAAAAAAAAAAAAAAACCCGTGTATGTTTTTTTGTAAAGATTATAAAAAGTTTTGATTGTAAAAGGCCGTAATGCATTTTGTAATATGACACTTAACACCGCCCACTAAGGGGGAGAATGCCAAAACATTTTAAAGTACCATTTCCATGGTAACTCAATGTTCGATTTCAAAATGGTTTTCACAGGATGAATCTTGGGCTTCTTAGCTTTCAAACGATATATAATTTATGAGTATTACTAAAACATTTGATAGAGAAAAAGGACAACAACAAAAAAGAGCGCCAAGCGTCCCACAGGTGGGACGTGACAGTTAAGGGGTTTTTAAACTCTTCTGACTCTCATTGGTTTTCTTTTGAAATGCTGAAATTTACAACTGCCCAGTAGCATGTCTGTCCAACCAACAGAGTTTCCCACCATTCCCTCAAAACAAACAAGCACACATACACATTTCACTCTGACATCTTTCATGCTGGGTTTTTACACAAAACGCCTGGAAATCCCACACAATGTGAAAGAGGTAAAATCAAAGTAAAACAGAGGTGAATAAGCAGGTGTCCACCAAAGCATTTTTCCCAAGGCTGGAGTATTTTTCAATTGTTTTCAAAGGGAGCGCTGCTTTGTCTTTTTCACACTGAGCGTTGAGCGTTCGGGCGTTTTTTCTCGGCACTGAGAGTTGAAGAATGTTCAGCTTTGGGTAAAACCAAAGACTATTGCTGCGTCCGAAGCTCTAAAATGCTGCCTTCGGAGGACGCATTCCAAGGTAGGGAGGCATCAAGGCACGTCTGAATTCAAAGTTAGGTTCACTTCCTGTATCATGAGCAGTACCGCCGCCCCCTATACACAGAGTACGCAGTTTGCGTAGGGCACCAACTCCCGGGGGGGCACCATCCCAGTTGCTCAAAAAAAAAAAAAAAACCCGTGACGTGCCATTCCCGCATAAGCTCGCACCTTATGTTTGCGGCTGAATGCAAATGACCATAATTGATGGACAACTATACCCGTTAAAAGACATCAGCAATCCGGCCGAGAAAAGAAAAAATAAAATAAAAAGATGAAAGCGAAGCCGTGCATCAATTTCAGGTACATTCATAATCCTGTGAAACCTTTTTGGCTGTTGACGTTAATAATGTCACAATAATTTCACCACCACCAACGCATCTAATATTCTCTCTGAGTTTCCATGTTCCCTTCCGAAAATTAGCCATGGTTTTAACATGAATAAAACCAAAAAATCATGGTTCTTGTAGCCATGGTAACCACAAATTAACCATGGTTTTGTTACTCCAAATAATAATTTACAAAGAAGTATTAAGATAATATTTTTTGTGGTTATAAAAACAAACCTAAGCCAACAACAGCCTTTAAAATGACTTGTATAAAACCAATGAGGCAATAATGATAGGCTAATTAATAATTATATGGTTTCATAGAATAACACCATTAAAAATACATAATGCAAAAGCCAACAAAATAAACAATTTATGTACATTACATGTAATTACAAATGCCTGTAAAGGGCACCAAAGGCCTGGTAATTGCTGCTGTTATACTTGCAGGATGATCAAATCCTTGTTTAATAGGCTGTTGACCAAACATTTAATTCAAATATCCACTTAATCTAATTTTTGGCCACTTTTTTGCTATAGATGACACAGCCTCTATAACTTCTTCAACAAAAAAAAAACATGTGGACATCACAACCCTTACAAAAATGAACCATGGTTTTATCGAAAAACTGCTTAATTTTCTTTTGCTTGATTTCTGAATGCTTGAGACTATAAAATCAATCAGACATCTGTATTAATAAAATCATAGCCATAGGTAACTGTTTAGAGGTACAATTGTAATTGGTAAATAATACAATTTAATTACTATTTATTTATTTACATTTAAATAAAGACTGCTGAGCTTCTGAAGTCTAACTCCATCCGCCCCTCAGCACTGATTCACTGTCTGAACCACAGACTTTAACAAACACTGCTCTTTCCAAACTGTACTTTTTCCCCATTGCGTTAAGAATATAATTACACATTTACTATCATTTACTCTGGTGAATCATAAAGCAGTGTCATTGTGGCTTAATTAACAGCTCACTCTGTGTGTTCTTGCTTCTTGCGTCAGACCAAGGCTGTATCTCATTGCTAGTTTTACTTGATCTTAGTGCTGCGTTTGATACTATAGATCATGACATGCTCATAGATCGATTACAAAACTATACAGGTATTCAAGGGCAGGCTTTAAGATGGTTTAGATCCTACCTGTCCGATCGCTACCACTTTGTCTATTCAAACGGGGAATCATCTCAATTAAATCCAACCAGAATATAGGGTTCAGACACACTCTCTCTGTTTAAATCTAGATTAAAGACACATCTCTTTGGCCAAGCATTCAAATAATTTATCACATAGAGATGATGCAAACCCCTCAGACAACATACAAAATTACCAAATTTTGCTATAATGGACATCAACTTGAGATAGTCACCACTGATAAGCTATTACTAAATATAATGTAGAATCTTTAATTTTCTGTAAAGCTGCTTTGCAACGACTTGCTTCTTGAAAAGCGCTGTGTGTGAAAAGTGTGTGTGTGTGTTGTGGTCTGCTTTTATTTAGATTCTAAATGTCTCCATCTGCTGGTCAAACCTCAGACCTACATGATATAAATAAACTACACACATATTATTCACTAATAATAATTATGCACATTATTCATATGTATATGCACAGGAGTACATCTTACAAACACTTCACACATGTGTGTGTGCGTGAGTGTGTGTGTCTGTGTGTGAGTGAGTGTTTGCTTATGTGAGTGTGTGTGTGTGTGTATATATGTGAGTGTGTGTGTATGTGAGTGTGTTTGTGTGTGTGTGAGTGTGTATGTGTTACTGACGTTGCAGCTCTCGCTGTGTGTGTCTGAGTGTGCGTGTGTGAGTGAGTGTGAATGTGTATATGTGAGTGTGTGTGTATGTGAGTGTGTTTGTGTGTGTGTGAGTGTGTATGTGTTACTGACGTTGCAGCTCTCGCTGTGTGTGTCTGAGTGTGCGTGTGTGAGTGAGTGTGAATGTGTATATGTGAGTGTGTGTGTATGTGAGTGTGTTTGTGTGTGTGTGAGTGTGTATGTGTTACTGACGTTGCAGCTCTCGCTGTGTGTGTCTGAGTGTGCGTGTGTGAGTGAGTGTGAATGTGTATATGTGAGTGTGTGTGTCTGTGTGTGAGTGAGTGAGCGTTTGTATATGTAAGTGTGTGTGAGTGTATGTGTTACTGATGTTGCAGCTCTCGCTGTGTGCGTGTGTGTGTGTGTGTGCAAGTGAGTGTGTGTGTATATGTGAGTGTGTGTGTCTGTGTGTGAGTGAGTGAGTGTTTGTATATGTGTGTGTGTGTGTGTGTGTGAGTGTGTGTGTGTGTATATGTGTGAGTGTGTGTGTGTGTTACTGACATTGCAGCTCTCGCTGTTGTGTGTGTCTGTGTATGTGTGTGTGTGTGTATATGTGTGAGTGTGTGTTACTGACATTGCAGCTCTCGCTGTTGTGTGTGTCTGTGTATGTGTGTGTGTGTGTATATGTGTGAGTGTGTGTTACTGACATTGCAGCTCTCGCTGTTGTGTGTGTCTGTGTGTGTGTGTTTGTGTGTGTATGTGTGTATATGTGTGAGTGTGTGTGTGTGTGTTACTGACGTTGCAGATCTCGCTGTTGTGTGTGTCTGTGTATATGTGTGTGTCTGAGAGAGAGAGGGTGTGTGTGTGTGAGTATGTGTGTGTGAGTGTGTATATGTGTGTGTCTGAGAGAGAGCGTGTGTGTGTGTGTGAGTATGTGAGTGTGTATATGTGTGTGTCTGAGAGAGAGAGGGTGTGTGTGTGTGAGTATGTGAGTGTGTATATGTGTGTGTCTGAGAGAGAGAGGGTGTGTGTGTGTGAGTATGTGAGTGTGTATATGTGTGTGTCTGAGAGAGAGAGGGTGTGTGTGTGTGAGTATGTGAGTGTGTATATGTGTGTGTCTGAGAGAGAGCGTGTGTGTGTGTGAGTATGTGAGTGTGTATATGTGTGTGTCTGAGAGAGAGGGTGTGTGTGTGTGTGTGAATATGTGTGTGTCTGAGAGAGGGAGTGTGTGTGTGAGTATGTGAGTGTGTATATGTGTGTGTCTGAGAGAGAGCGTGTGTGTGTGTGAGTATGTGAGTGTGTATATGTGTGTGTCTGAGAGAGAGGGTGTGTGTGTGTGTGTGTGTGTGTGTGTGTGTGTGTGTGTGTGTGTGTGTGAGAGAGGGGGTG
>NW_015554083.1:196781-203597 GCF_001515605.1 Sinocyclocheilus anshuiensis | reverse complement strand
GTTGCAGCTCTCTCTGTTGTCTGCTCTGTGTGGCAGGATGAAGCAGGTGACTCTCAGATCTCCGTCACACTCTTCCAGCATCTCGTTGAGTTTCTCGCAGCTGCTGATGATGCTGTAGAAGTGAGTGGGGATGAAGACGGAGCCCAGTGTGTGCCTGCAACACACCGCAGAAGAGATGATCACATACACACTTCAGAAACACACAACATGTAATCATTTCAAATTACTCAAGAATAATATAAAATATTATTCAATTATATTTAATTAATTGTAATTAATTAAATATATAATAAAATATTAATTTACTATTTATTAAAAATAAATTAAATAACATTAATAACAGAAATAATTAAATATTTAAAAATATACATATTTATATATAATGCATGTATATAACTAACTATAAAAATTTGATTTATATTTAAAATAAATAAATTTAACAAGATAAAATAAGAATTTTATATTAATAACAATTAATTTTACATAATAATTTAAACATGTTAATTGAGTTTCTCACTCTTTGATCTTCTCTTCTGTGTCGTTGCGTCTCTCTCTGTGTATGTGTGTGCGAGTATATGTGTATCTCTGCGTGTGTGTGTGTGTTACTGACGTTGCAGCTCTCTCTGTTGTCTGCTCTGTGTGGCAGGATGAAGCAGGTGACTCTCAGATCTCCGTCACACTCTTCCAGCATCTCGTTGAGTTTCTCGCAGCTGCTGATGATGCTGTAGAAGTGAGTGGGGATGAAGACGGAGCCCAGTGTGTGCCTGCAACACACCGCAGAAGAGATGATCACATACACACTTCAGAAACACACAACATGTAATCATTTCAAATTACTCAAGAATAATATAAAATATTATTCAATTATATTTAATTAATTGTAATTAATTAAATATATAATAAAATATTAATTTACTATTTATTAAAAATAAATTAAATAACATTAATAACAGAAATAATTAAATATTTAAAAATATACATATTTATATATAATGCATGTATATAACTAACTATAAAAATTTGATTTATATTTAAAATAAATAAATTTAACAAGATAAAATAAGAATTTTATATTAATAACAATTAATTTTACATAATAATTTAAACATGTTAATTGAGTTTCTCACTCTTTGATCTTCTCTTCTGTGTCTCTCAGTCCATCGTGGTCGTGGTCAAATATGGGTCCCATGATCACATTTATGCCATTATTCTCTTGACTGTATCTCCTGAGGACATCCCTCTGCAGGAAACTCCACACCCCTATACACACACACACACACACACACACACACACACACACACACACACACACACACACACAAGTTTATTTAGTCTCATTTCTTTCTCAACATGTTTATTCTTAGGTGTGATGTTTCGTGTTTTCCGTCTCATGTTGCTCTGTGTGAACTGCAGCAGTGAATGGAGCTAAAATACATATATTTTCTCACTCACTCTTGAAAGCGGGATACATGGGAACGGTGTTTGTGATGAGTGAAGCCTCATATCTTGATTCAGCCGTAATGGAGAAATCTAGAGATCAACAGTCATTCAACACGTGCATCAGATTTACCTGGAAATAATCTTGAGCCAAGACACTACAGGCAAACCATTGCTTTTTTATGCACTGGTCAATTTTGCTTCCATATCATGTCTCTTTTTTCAGACTAGTGGATAGAAAACATCCAAAACCCACATTGAAGTGTTTATTTTATTGCTCTTTATCTATTTGCATCTGTAGATTCAATTCCATTCCTCTCTATATTCTGATGGTTTGTTCATATTTAATTCACACTGATTTGTACAACATTTTACTCCTAAAAACATGGTGAAAATGTGTTTGTTTTCTGTCTGTTGACAGTATTTTCTGATTTATGGGAGTGATAAAAAAGGAAATCCAGAATATCCTCTGAAAAAACCTTTAACTCTAATATGACAACAAAATCAAATGAGAATTATGAACCAATGCTCAAATTTCTGTATGCAATCTAGTGCATATTTGCCTTTTTGCATGTTTAAAAACAACATTTCATCAAACTTTGATAAAAAAACCCCAATAGTCTTTATAATTAATCAGCTGAAGTATGGTGAGATCTCTTTTGAAATCAGGCATCACGGAGGCTCATTTTTGAATTCAGTGAAATATCATCTTGATTTCAGATCAGCAGATGTGTGTGTGACTGACCCGGTGGGTAGAGGAAAGCGTGTGTGACGTCTGGCTCCTGGCTGTACGAGTTACATGTGTGTGTGTGATCGAGTCGAGGGTCTGCTCTCACACACTCGCTAGACGACACGGCTGGAACCTCCACCTGCGCGCACACAGACACACACGCACACACACACACACACACACACACACACACACACATGATGAGTATCACGCTGCGGCTCAGAGGAACACATCTGCTTGTTATCGGTCTGCGCACCTGTGCTGTAAGTGTGAACGCGCTCCACAGTGGCATGTTGATGATGTGACTGTATCCGCTGCAGTAATCCGAGTGACACAGCTGTGTGTAAGACGTCTGGAAGAGAGCGGCTGGACGGCCGAACGGCAGGTGTGTGACATCTGCACAAACACACACACACACGATCAAAAATATCCCATGCTCAAGAGATTCACTCAACAACAACAACAACAACGTTTATTTATAGAGCACATTTAAACACAACCGAGGTTGACCAAAGTGCTTTACAAAGAATAAAACACAAATGAAATAAAAATAAAATGAGAAAATCAACAAACAAATAAAATCAACAGAATACCACAGGAAACATACGAAGGAGTGTTATAAGCCAGGGTAAAAAAAATATGTCTTAAGATAGGATTAAAAAATACTAATAGAAGGGGCACGTCTAATAAAAGGAAAAGAGACAAATACATAGAAAACAACACAGGGCCCAGGATTGAACCTTGCGGAACACCACGACCAAGAGGAATGTTAGAAGAAGAGTAATGCACTAATTGAACATTAAAACACCTATTTGACAAATAAGAGCAAAACCACTATAAAACCAAACCACCAAGCCCTACACAAGACTGCAGGCGTGACAGAAGAATGTTGTGGTCAACTAAATCAAATGCAGCACTTATGTCTAAGAGGACAAGAGCCATGGGTTTCCCTGAATCTGTCGTGAGAAATGTCATTTAAGACTCTTCAGTGCTATGTAAAGCTTTAAAACCTGATTGAAAGAATTATCTGTCAAGAAGGACTGTAGTTGAGCCAGTACAACTTTCTCCATTTCTCCTCTTGTCTTACTTACTGCCCTATCTAGGTGTGTAATAAACCTGGCATTGTGTATTTCAACTAGTGTTGGCTCTTTGATGAGCTGCTTTTGTAAGTCAATTTTAGATAAAACTATCTTCTAAATGCACAAATCTAAAAAATCTGTAAAAATGAATTATTATTGAGACTGAGACTTGAGATTGAGACTTGTTGAGACTTTATCAGACCTCTTGAAATCCTGAGATGTACTTATTATCCCGCTAAGATTGTTCTGTAATATTGTATTGTCAGTCTTTTTTTTGTATTTTATGTACATGGCCAGATCTCAGGCTTTGCTGTAAATAGTTATAAATCTAAAATGTTTAATAAATAAAGAATATATATAAAAAAAATATCAATTACTGAGCAACTGCACTGAAAAATGAGTGTGGAAAACGGTCTCCTTTTACCCTGATTGACTGCAGTATTCTTATAATAATGATTTATAATTTAAGCTGTTAAGTTTGATTTTCTGGAAAAGGATACAACATGCCCATAAACAGAAATAGAATTTTGCACAGAATTTAAACTAGTCATCTAACTAGCTGCTTTTAACATCTATAGTTGTAAAAGGCACTTATTGGTGTCCTGTAGGGAACCACAGACTGTCAAAAGAAAGAAATCTCAAACTGCAGAGAATCTGTGATCAAAGTGGGAAAGTGACAGAAAGCCCGTACCAAAACAAGATCCGCAGAAATACAAGATTTAATGGCTCAGATCGTATGTTTTCTGATATACACTTTGCTGTGTTTTTCCTGATCACTGGTAACTAGAAACAGAGAGCATGTTCAGATCCACAGTCCTTAAATAACAATACAAAGAACTTAAATTATTTATATTTTAAATGCATTGCTACTATAATTACTTCTATCTATTCTTTGCATTTGTTGTGAGTTTAAAAGCCTTACTCTCTCCCTCTTCTCTCTATATAATTTTTAGTATTTTTAGTTGCGTTTTGGTCCTTTTTATTCATTTTTTTAATGTCCATATAGTTTTATAAACTTTTATTTATTAGTTTTATTTTATTTAGTACAAGGTAAACTAAACAAAGGCAACTATCTGAAATAAATGTTAAGCTTTTTTATTTTATTTTATTTCTGTTAACTTATTTTCTTTCAAGTAACAAAAACTTTTTTTTTGGGTTATAGTTTTAGTTAACTATAATAACCCCAACAGTGTTGGGGAAAGTTACTTTTAAAAGTAATGCATTACAATGTTGCGTTACTCCCTAAAAAAGTAACTAATTATGTTACTTAGTTACTTTTTATAGAAAGTAATGCATTACATTACTTTTGAGTTACTTTGCAAATCTGGGCAGGGCTTGCTTGTTTGTTTTTAATATTAAAAGTTCTTCTTTTACGAATGTAAAAGCCCTTTCACACCAAAAGTGAACTGAATGCACCTCAGGCTGAAGGAAATGTAAATTCACGTCTGTACAGTAGAGGGCGCAGCTCAAACTAATCACATGAAGAATATGACGCAGGAGAAGAAAGTTCAACACCATTCAGCAATAAAAAAAGGTGCCATTTTTGCTTATTATTACGGTTGAATTGGATCATTGAACGTCAGCAGCAAAGACATTGATTAATAAAATGGGATTAACTATATAAATGATATTTGTCTTATTTAACATATTTAATTATTGCAGGTTTGTATAATATTCCAAGTTTGTATTTGACTGTTTGTATTGATTTTGAGGAACACTGAATCTGTTTTTGAGTAAACACATGTTGATATTTAGTCTAGAACTACAGTAAGATCATGTTCACACACAACGCTCTGCACTTACTCCTGATTTCTGTCACCACGGCAACACCAGAACTCTCACTCAATACATGGAAACAAAGTAACTGCTGTTACTTATTTGAAAAAGTAACTCAGATATTCCCTTCTAAATTAAAAAGTAATACATTACTTTACTAGTTACTTGGGAACAGTAATCTGATTAATACGTTACCCCCAACACTGAACCCCAATACATATATATTTTTGGTTATATTATATTGACCTGATACTGAAGGATGTGAACATGAATGTGAAAGTGAAACGGATCTTAACTGTTCAACAGTCCGTCGGCAGCGGAAGGAAATCTCTGGGAACTTTCTTCAATGTTGTTCTGTGAATGAGAAGAGACTCAATCCACTGACCTGTAGAGAACACGCATGTGTGTGTGTGTGAGTGTTGCTGACCTCATCGTCACAGTTACAGCCCAGGTCATGGGTCACCTCAGAGGGCGGGGCTAAAGGCGTGGGTGATGTCACTTCCTCTGGCTGTGTGGGGGTGTAGTGGGGGCTCCTCAAGACGCTGTTTAGACTGCCGTGAGTCCCGTTATTAGGAGCCGGAGTCAAACCCAGCAGATCTACACACACACACACACACACACACACACACACGGACGCTGCATTAATCTGTCATGATTCTCATAATCTAAGAATACTAATAAACCCAGCGGGATCTTCTCACCACACATGACATTATACAGCTCAATGTTCTCAAAAACAGGCACTTCTGTCTTGAAATTGAAGCTCGGTCCAAATCCCAGAAAGATCGTCTGCGAGAAACAGGATAGGTTACTGTACTGATTAATTGATTGATTGATTGATTGATTGATAGACTGATTTACCTGCATGCTGCTGATCTTGTTGTCAAAGCCATGATCTCCAAAGAAGCCGCAGGTAGCCGGAGATCTGCTCTCACACACAACACACAACACACATCAAATCTTACTCTCAACTAAAATGGGTTTTTGTGAAGAAATCTTCAGAAGAACAACAGTGAGCTGCGGTCAGATGGGATGTTGTCAGGCCATATGTCCTGTCAGCTGTTATCCTGCGCTAGTAGCGTACGCTCTTCAATTGCACACACAAATACAGCGGCGCGTGCTGTAACCTGTATCATTTCATATTAAAGCACGAATGAAACTACAAGCATGCGTTAGATCCGCGTCACGTTCAGCAGCGGCAGCTCTTAAAGTAATAGCAGCCAAATAACCTAATAACCAGCTGCTGTGATGTCTGTTCATCAAAGAACAAAAGACAACAGAGGAAATCAATAACTTTTGTAGCTTTAAGGATTCATCTATATTTCATTTAGAATTCAGTGTTTTATAACTTTATTCTATTTCTGTATATCTCCTACTCGCTGAAGGGCACAGGTAGCTAAATATGACATTTATTATAATGGGTTTATGTGAAGATTATTTTAAGTTCACTAAAATGTGAAGTTATTTAAGTTATATAAGTCTAATAAATGTTAAAGTTGATAGATCTCAATTATACTGTAATGTTGAATGTCTATAGTCAATGGTTAACTATTAGGAAAAAAATAATTTCCTAGAGACATCAGCAGTATTGGTATCAGTGATACTTGCATTCAGTCATAAAAAAAAGATGCCATTAAAAATATACTGTCTTTATGTTGTTTCTACATTAATTTGAAGATTGAATGTGAAATTATTGCAATGTAAAAATATAAAATAAAAATAAGAACTTAATTTATCGCGATTAATTTCATATATACACACACACACACACACACACATATATGAAATTAATCG
>NW_015554083.1:191472-196685 GCF_001515605.1 Sinocyclocheilus anshuiensis | reverse complement strand
TATATATATATATATATATATATATATATATATATATACGTGTGTGTGTGTGTATATATATAAATATATATATATTATATAATATACATATATATACACACACACACACACACACATATATATATATATATATATACAAATACATACTGGGGAAAAAATGAATTTTGACCACTAAAAATCTGAATTTTGTCTTATTTTAGATGTGAATACACACGCGCACACACACACACATACACTGTTGTTGGCGTAATGCAGGCGTTTGGGCAGGTGCTGCTTCAGGTATGGCTTGAAGTGCTGATTGGGCATCTTACACTGGAAACAGGTCAAAGGTCATAGGTCACATGCAGCACGGTGTACAAACAGAACACTGATTCTGCCAGGAGGATGGGACTGATTGACTTACTGTTAAATTAGAAACAATCTCCTTTGGATCATCTGAAACATAAAGAAATGAGGCCATAAATTCAACTGTGAAGGTTTCAGAAGTAAACATCTGTTTCCTCTGAAATCTATGTTTTTAGACTTAGTGTGTATGCAGGGTGTGTACTATTTCATTACCACACTGATAATGAAAGAATTTATACTTTAATAGAATACTACTGAAACTCAATTTTTGTACTCAATTACAGTTTCAAGGAAAAACACAGTTTACCATGTACTTTATTTTAATGAAAACAGCCAGTGAATTCTATTTTGATGTAAAATAGATATTTTGATATAAAATAAAAGTCCAGAAAATTCATAAAGTGATCAAATGTAAACACTGAATGCAATGTACGTTGCTTTGGATAAAAGTGTCTGCCAAATGCATGAATATATAAATTTAACATAGAAAACTGACCATAACTTTGATCATTAGACTTTGTAAACAGAAGATTCATTAGTTAATTTAACACATCTTTGACCTAAATTACAACCATTATAAATTACAACTACCTATTTAATTCTAACCATTGCCAGACAAATTTTTGTCATATTCAAATGATATATAGTGATAATGTAAATATATATACTGCTGGTGAACTTAAGGTTTAATAGCTTCAGGTGACCTCTGGTGTATCATAAAAGACGAACTACAAATCATGCAATTCTGTAAGTTTAAAATTGTTTTTAAGTTATAAGTTCATACAGTAAGTTGCATACATCTGAAAATTGTAACTTTAATGTCCCACAATTTCAGTTTAAACTGCTTTAAGAAGAAACGTCTCGGTTACGTATGTAACCCTCGTTCCCTGATGGAGGGAATGGAGACGTTATGTCGTGACGACATAGGGGGTTTACTTGAGAGCCCCAATCCGCTCTGACTTTAAGAGAAAACGCCAATGAAATTCGGCTAGTGGATTTTGCATACCTGAGCCACTCCCCGTGCATACGGGTATAAATAGGCTCCAGTCATTCAAGTTTTACGCTGAGGAGCCGAGAACGTGTTTCTGGCAACCAGTGATGGTTTGAGGTTGTAGCATGGGGACATAACATCTCCATTCCCTCCATCAGGGAACCTATCCGTCAGTCACTACGAGTTATGTCTTGATGACATAGGAGGTCCTTGGAAAGCACCATAATCAGAACCCCGTCACAACCTTGTAGCGCTGCAAATGTTGACAAGCAGCCGCGTGCCAGACAAGTGCTACGCAAGGGTCATAACCTTCCCAACGCCCCAGTGCAAATTCGCTGGCCTTGGTGCCCGCAGGGACCAAAGGGTGAGTACATAGCTGCTTGGAGATAGCCAAGCCACTGCTCCTATGTCAGAAATTTTTTTCTTAAGAGAAGCCTCTGCCAGAGAGGCGCCGTGCGCCAGCGCATAGGAGGAGGCAACACTCCGTGTGGAGTGAGCCTTCACCCCCAGGGGGCACGGCTCACCTTGGGATTGGTAGGCCAAGGCGATGGCATTCACTATCCAGTGGTCCAACCTCTGCTTGAAGACAGCCTTCCCTTTCTGCTGATCTCCGTAGCAGTCATAGAGCTGCTCAGAGCTTCTGAAGCTCCGGGTGCGGTCCACGTATATGCGCAACGCTCTTACGGGACACAGCAACGCCAAGGCTGGATCTGCCTCCTCCGAGGGCAGTGCTTGCAGGTTCACCACCTGGTCGCGAAAGGGCATGGTGGGAACCTTGGGCACGTATCCAGGCCGGGGTCTCAGGACAACGTGAGAGTAGGCCGGCCCGAACACAAGGCACTCTTCGCTTGAAGGTCCCCGACCCTCTTGATGGAAGTGAGCTCGACTGAATCCAGCGACTCAAAGGGACCCCTCTGAAGGCCAGCCAGGACCGTAGAGAGATCCCAGGAGGGCACCAGGGGTGGCCTAGGAGAATTTAACCTTCTGGCACACCTCAGGAACCTGACGATGAGATCGTGCTTTCCCAGGGACCGGCCATCCACTGCATTGTGATGTGCTGCGATAGCAGCCACATACACTTTCAAGGTGGAGGGTGACAGCCTACACTCCAACCTTTCTTGCAGGAAAGAAAGCAATACTCCAATCATGCATCTTTGGGGGTCTTCTCTGTGAGAAGAACACCGGTTCACGAACAGACTCCACTTCAGAGCATAGGCTTGCCTTGTCGAGGGAGCTCTAGCCTGAGTGATCGTTTTCACCACCGCCGGTGGCAGATCACTTAAGTCTGCCGTGTCCCATCCAGGAGCCACACGTGGAGGTCCCACAGATCTGGACGTGGGTGCCATATGGTGCCGAGCCCCTGAGAAAGGAGGTCCTTCCTCAGAGGGATGCACCAGGGAGGGGCTGTCGCAAGGACCATGAGTTCCAAAAACCAGGTCTGGGTGGGCCAGTAAGGTGCAACCAGCAAGACCTGTTCCTCGTCATCCCTAACCTTGCACGGTGTCTGCCATGATGAGTCAGTCGTTGAGGTAGTTTAGGATTCTGATGCCCACTTCCCATAATGGGGCAAGGGCGCCCTCCGCGACCTTTGTAAAGACATGGGGGGGCAGCCCGAAGGGGAGGACCCTGTACTGCCATGCCCAACCCTCGAGCACAAACCGTAGGAACGGCCTGTGTCGAGCAAGAATCGAGACATGAAAGTAAACATCCTTCAGGTCGACCGCTGCAAACCATCCTGGGGCTGGATGCATCTGATGATGCGCTTTTGCATCAACATCTTGAATGGGAGCTTGTGAAGGGCCCGATTCAAGACTCGCAGATCCAGGATTGGCTGAAGGCCACCGCCTTTCTTGGGCACTATGAAGTAAGGGTTGTAAAACCATGAATTCATCTCGGCTGGAGGGACAGGCTCAATTGCGTCCTTCGCCAGTAGGACAGCAATCTCATCACGCAGGACAGGGGCAGTCGAATTGTCTGAATGAGCCAGCGGGACGGGTTGGGCAGCGCAAGACACGTTTCCAAGCTCCGTGCGAGTGTCACCAAAGGGACAATAGACACACCCATGGTGGTGCAGCGGTGGGAAGTCGTGCTGGATGGCACAGAAGGCATCGCGTCCTGGCTCATCACAGCAGGACTCGCCGTGTCCCCGGAGGGACTGGCCAGAGATGGGTGGAGAGGCAGCGCGTCTCTGAGCCGTGATCTCTTGGCTGCTGGCAATAGGGGGCATTGTGGGCGAGAGTGAGGAGGCAGCGCGTCGCTCACTGTCAACCCACGAGCCTGATAACCCGGAGAAAAAGGAAGCTGCTCTTTTTTCGAGAATGTGGGTACAGAAGGTGAACAGAAATAAAACGGAACAAAGGATTCTCCACTCGGCCCTCCTCCAGGGGAAGGAGTGGAGCTGTTCTCGCCATCTCCTGAAAAAGAGCAGCTTTCCACATCTCCGGGTTGCCTGTGTCAGGGCCGCTTTGTTGTCTTTTTAGAAAACTTAGGGCCGGCTGGGACACGGGGGGCGCCGCAGTCCTCCGAGAGGCTCGACGCACTGACCACGACGGTGTCTCAGCATGGGGCGGAGGCGCCCTCGGCGACGAGTAGGCTGAGGCGCGGCCCACGGCAGAGCAGTGGCAGCTGGAGGATCACGCCGGGGCAAGATGTGCTGGATGGCCTCAATCTGTCTCTGCACTGCCGAGAACTGCTGGGCAAAGTCCTTGACAGTGTCGCCGAATAGGCCAACCTGCGAGATGGGAGCGTCAAGAAAGCGCACTTTGTCGACATCTCTCATCTCAGTGATGTTAAGCCAAAGATGGCGCTCTTGGGCCACAAGCGTGGACATCGCCTTCCTGAGGGACCACTTTTTTTTTTTTTTTAAACAAAATTGCTGAAGAATATCTACAAATTCAGACAAATTCAGAAAAACATTCAGAAAAACATTCTCAACGGGATAAACATTTCATAAAGTGAATAAATACTGTATAAATCATTACATTTTAGGGTGAGCCTATAGTTTTTATAATGAGCTTAACTGAGATGAACGTGTATGTGCTCACATGATGTGTTGGCGTTTTTGGGGCCGATTCTTCCAGAGGATCCTGGGATCAGTGTGATAGCGTCAACATCCAGTCCGTAAGAGCTCAAATACTCTGTTCGTTCACAGTGAGACTCCTCCATCCCTGAACACACACAGAACATTTGCTGTAAAATGACCATTTAAATGAAGGTGCTGGATCTGAGTCTGTTCGATTCATTCGGCACATTTACATCAGATTTAGAGCAGAATTTTATTTATTACTTATTCTACATCATAACTTATGATTCCTCAGACCTATAAAACTGATTTTTAGTGTGGACTGTTGTCTTCAGACCTGCTGGATGTGAACGCATGCGTGTGTGTTTCTGCGCTAGAACACCAGAGATCGTACCGTGATCGCCCACCAGGATGACGTTCACACAGCGATGGAGGTTCATCTGTTTCAGGCCGTTCATCAGATGACCGATGATGTTATCGATCTTCCTGAGAGTGTTATCCAGCTGTCTCACACACACGCACGCACAGTAAAAACACACAGTAAAAACAGTTAAAACTCATGTCATATTTACCCTCCTCTAAATGTCACACACTAATCAAAGTCTCTGAATGTGTGTGTGTGTGTGTATATATATATGTGTGTGTGTGTGTGTGTTAGAGAGTTTCACCTCATTGCTCAGTGGACCCAGGATGTGTCCGTATGTATCCGGCTGCTCTGAGTGAACAGCGTAGACATACGGCCTGGAAAATACAAATCACACAAAACTACATGACAACTACCAAAAATACATGATAAATCAGCACAGTAAGTAACTGTTTGGCATTACAAGTTTTTTTAAATGTTATGTTTATGAA
>NW_015554083.1:184554-186129 GCF_001515605.1 Sinocyclocheilus anshuiensis | reverse complement strand
AGTAACTGCTGTTACTTATTTGAAAAAGTAACTCTGATATTTCCTTCTAAATTAAAAAGTAATGCGTTATTTTACTAGTTACTTGAAAAAAGTAATCTGATTGCGTAACTCACGTTACTTCTAGTGTGCTACTCCCAACACTGCACATGAGTATATTGAAGTAAAAGACAGTGAAACGCAGCAAAAACAACATTACTCGCATATCAAGAAGAAATAAAGCAACATCTTTGCTGCTAAACCTTTTACTGCTGATTGGCTACAAGTGTGTTTTGTTGCTCGAGTCCAGTTCACTTTTCAACTGTTTTTTTTTCAAAAATGGCTTACTGCACCTTTAAGCACGGCGTCTGGGCTGACTGCGGCCCAGTCTCAGTGTGTGTGCAGTGAGGGATTGTGGGATTGGTGTGATGCAGAGGTGAGGTTCTGTACTCAGTTTGTGGAGGTTGGGTAAGACGCTCTTCCCTTTCTTCATGTAAGAGGAGCGGAAGCCGTCCAGAGACAGGATGATGAGAGGAGGACGGACAAACCTTCAGCAAACACACACATGAGAGCAGATTGAGTGCACAAGCTCACACGCACACACACACACATGCGCGTTAAATATCGCATGCGATTAATCGTGCAGCCCTAAATCACACTCAGACTCACACACACACACATCAGCATCATCACTCACCCTGCAGGGCATTCTGGACTCTGAATCTCCTCACAGTCACCCTCCAGCCAGGAGCTGTCGCCTGCAACACACATACATTTTAATAATCAAAAAGCTCTT
Source organism: Sinocyclocheilus anshuiensis (assembly GCF_001515605.1). Lineage (NCBI taxonomy): Eukaryota > Metazoa > Chordata > Actinopteri > Cypriniformes > Cyprinidae > Sinocyclocheilus > Sinocyclocheilus anshuiensis. The sequence continues at coordinate 185,357 of NW_015554083.1, read as the reverse complement.
CTAATTAACTGAATTCATAAAACTTTAACAATGTGCTCGTCTGACATGTGTGTGTGTGAGAGAGAGTGTGTGTGTGTGTGTGAGTGTGTCTGAGTGTGATTGAGCGTGTGTGAGTGAGTGAAGGAGAGAGTGTGTGTGTGTGTGCGAGTGTGTCTGAGTGTGATTGAGTGTGTGTGAGTGAGTGAAGGAGAGAGTGTGTGTATGTGTGAGAGTCAGAGAGTGTGTGTGTGTGCATGTGTGTGTGAGTGTGAGAGCGTGTGTGTGTTTGTCTGACCCTTGCACAGTGGTCTGTAGTTGGTACAGCAGTCTCCTCTCTGCAGACAGTCGTCTGAACAGTGACAGGCGTAATCCTCGTTCCTGATCTCACCACAGCGCTCCCGTGAACACTCGAACCCTCCCGCTGCACACACACACACACACACACACACACACACACACAGACATGCACAATAAGCACACCGCGTGACAGTGGTACTGAATTACTTCTGTTCATTTGTGCTGATTCAAATACTGTACTGAATCTGTTTGTATTTCAGCAGCGATGATAATCCATTTAAATAATGAGCTTTACAAGCAAACATCACAGTGATGAGAATGAGAACGTTTTCATGAGACAAACCCAAATATATTTACACTGTACCAGAGTTATTATACTTAAAGGGGTCATATGATGCTGCTAAAAAGAACATTATTTTGTGTATTTGGTGTAATGCAATGTGTTTATGTGGTTTAAGGTTCAAAAAACACATTATTTTCCACATACTGTACATTATTGTTTCTCCTCTATGCCCCGCCTTTCTGAA
>NW_015554083.1:175672-184453 GCF_001515605.1 Sinocyclocheilus anshuiensis | reverse complement strand
TTTGGATTTGAGACTTTAGTCTTTGCAACTTTACAGATCTTCTTTATGCACCAAGAGCTTGTAACACTCCAAAGAGAAAGGAAAACTTGAAATCGCATCATATGACCCCTTTAACAAAAATTACAACTACAAATAAAACTATTGTAAAACAAACTTGCAATAGTTATTTGCAATAAAATAAACTATTAAAAAAACCCTTATATTTCTAGTTTTCATTTAGTTTAACTTGATGATCTAAATAACAAAAACTAAATTTGAAATAAAAATGAATAAACTAGACATTTTAAAAAACTAGTAAAAACGACAAAAACAACAAAATTACTAAAACTTTACAGTTAAAATGCAAATAGAAATATTGAAAACGAATTATTTAGAGCATCTCAATGTGTTATGTATCCAGATCTCATGTAATCTGTGACTAGCCAGCTCTGGTCGTTGGTGTGCGTGTGTGTGTGTGAGAGTGTGAGTGTGAGTGTGTGTGTGTGTGTGTGTGTGCGCATGCGTGCATGCGTGTGTGTGTGTGTGTTCTCACCTGTCTTGAGGCACTGCTCGTCGAAGTCGGAGCAGCAGCTCAGGTACGTCTTGCACAGATTATCACACCTGCAGCTGGGTGGCTCCGCCTCCTTCAGCTCGAAACAACGGCCCTTACAGGAGCCAGAGAAATCTGACCACACACAGACACACACACACCTTAGTCTGATGTGATAAACACACACATAAATAAATTAATACAGACGCGCAGAGACGGACTGACCTCTGATCTGTGGAGGAGTGTCGTCCACCTCACCTGTTGACTGACCGGCCTGAAACACATACGCCTCACACACAGCCAGCGCTAACACACACATCACCTGAGACCAGAGCCACAGGAACTCATGCAGGAAGTTACAGGTTTTCTCATTTATTCACCCTTGGAAAACAAGATGACCTGGCTGGTTTCAGGATCAGAGGTTTCCAGATGGTTCTTTCATACGTATTTTGTGATTTAGCTCTTACAAAAAAACTGCTACACTCAAAAAACGAATAATGGTGCACTTTATTATTAAGTACTTGCTCTTATTTGATTTTATTTAATAAATCATATTTTCAAAATGTATTAAAATTCACACACACACACACACACACACACAGAGAGAGAGAGAGAGAGATATACTGTAAAATGTATTGCTATTTTCCATCTTATTGGGACTGAAATAATACAATTTCATTTTTTTTTTTCAAAACTTGACTACTATTATTATAATTTTAATGTTTGTATCCCCATACGTCGCACCTTTGGGGTATAAATTCACTGGAAACAGAACACTTGTTTATCAATGCTTGTTACAACATGGTTGTAATTCCTGAACACTTTGGAATACAGACCTATCGTTGGTCTCTTTTAAAGAAGACACATAGCAGTTTATTGCTGAAGTGAAAGCATTTAAAAAAAATAAAGTATCAAAAAGTTATAAAAGTTTACGTTTACAATAAAGATAATGGAGAATACTATATTTATTTTATTTTATATAAAATAAATATTTTATAAAATATGTTGCACTCTAAAATTGCTATAAAATCAAAGCCATATGTCTAACCAAGTTATGTTCCAAATTTGAAGTTGATATCACAAAAGTTGTGGTTCCTGTGAGATTTTGTTTGGGCACTATACCAAACATAACCTCTGGGTTAAACCCAAATTCTATTTAATTATTTGATGCAGTTTTCTGTCACAAATCAGTCATTTTCTATCACAATATCACTTCTATTACAAAACAGTCAGCAAATATGGAACCTTGACAGTCAGACCTTTCCAACAATGTTTTGTCAAGATTACAAAAAGATTTGATTTTCTAAAACTTTGATTTAACTTGATTTTCTATGACCCTTTCATCATCATTATAAAAAAAAAAAAAAAAAATTCTCTCTCTTTATTTATTCCTTCTCTTTCTAGCTTGTACTTATTTGAACAATGTCTAGAAACTTGGTATTACAAGCACTTCCTGTATCTGTTTGCCTCTTTAAGAAGAATCGCTTTATGTATCCCCAAATTGTAAGTCACTTTGGATAAAAGCGTCTGCAAAATGACTAAATGTAAAATGTAAATGTAAAACACAAGCCACAAAATCACAGTCTATATACTGTATATGTTTTACTTTTTATATCTTGATTTATACCCCTAAAAGTGTGATGTATTCCCTGAGATACAAACGTTTAGAGACAGACTACAAAAAATGTAGGCCCTAAGCATTTAATTTATAATATATAAATGTTAACCTAATAAGCTAATGCTGAACAACAGCTTTTTAAACAGGTAAGTCCAAGCAGTTTTAAATGCTGCCTGTGAGCTAAACAAAGAATGGAGAAACTAGTCACCTCATCTAAATATTCACAACAAACACCCTTTCAACATGAAACCAAGAAATAAGACCTACACGTTCCCTGCTTCTCCCCACAGTTTCTCAAATGTTTGAATCCCTCAGGATTAGGGTTGCAAAAAGGTGGAAAATGTCCAGTAAATTTCGGAAACATTCCAAAAATTTTGGAAATGTTCCAGGATTTTTTTTGGAATATTCCAGGGATTTTTGGAAAGTTTCCGGAAATTTACCGGAAATTTTCCACCCTTTTGCAACCCTACTCAGGATATGTTGCCCCTTTTAGGGTTAAAGTGTTGAAGTACATGCATTAAGTGCCATAATAATATTAATAATAACAATAATAATATTAAAATAAGACAGCTGAACAGAGTGTTTAGTACATTATTGCCGCACACTTTCTGGAAGTTCCGGAAGTATTTTTCTATTAATTTTCCCCATATGAACTTTGAAAAAAGTGTTAAAACATTACAAACCATGACCCAAATCACCCCACTACAAGGACAATCACAGCGTTACAAACTCTGGCTTGAACACAACCAAATTACTAAACCTTTAACTAAAATCCAAATAACAATATAGAAATACAAAAACACGGCACTGTATAAAATTCCATCATTCAACACCATTTTAGCAATCATTTCTGTCTTGTTCTTGCTCTTTCAGTCTCAGCTGGATTCCAGTCATCAGTCGTTGTCTGTGGTCTTACAGCATTTACAGCAGAAATTCAGGTGAGGTTTTACAAACTTTGATTTGAAGAAACAAACTTATTTGACAATTGGACAAAAAGATACAAGATACAAGACAAAGATAATAGACTGTGAAATTAACGACCTTAATTGAATTAAAAGCAATTAAGAAATATAAAACATTAATATTATAATAATTTTACATACATAATTTACCCTATATTACTACAAGTATTTTAAGACTCTACTACATTTTACATTGCATATTTCTTATTACATTTTTGGTAACACTTCACTTAAAGCCTTTAAATATAATGCATTATAAAAGTAGTTTTAAGGCATTAATTATTACAAATAATTATGACAAGATATAATACATTACAACATATATTATGAATACCTTTATAATGCATTATACATAAAGGATTTAAGTCTTTTTTATATAAATAAAATAATTTAGTTTAAAAAAGTTTTAAGAGCTCAGAGTTATTCATGGTTCCCACTAACTTTAACCAATGAATTTAATTTTAACCAATGAATTTTGTTCCTGATTTACTGGATAAGAATATTTTAAACCTTTTTACCCACAATTTTTACATTATTTTATTTAAATTCTTTATATTAGACAGAATGAATAGTAAAATATTTTAGAGCTTTGCATAACTAGCCAAATATATATATTCATTATAAAAATGCCCATGTGGTTTCAAGATTAGGTTAATTAATTTCAATTACTTTTCCAGAGCTGCGTTTCCCAGAAGCATCATAAGCTTAAGTACATCGTAGACCCATTGAAACCAATAAAGCTACGATCAACTTATGTAAAGGCTTACTATGCTTTTGGGAAACGCTGCCCAGGTCTAGAAAACGTACTCTGTTACTTATGTAACCTCGGTTCCCTGAGATACGGGAACGAGTACTGCGTCGCTAGACGCTATGTGGAAAAACTCCTTTTTCTCAGAGGACTGAAGCCTTTACAATCACGCAGTCCATTGGTTCGTGCAGTAAATAAAAAAGGAGAGCTGCACGAGCCTATGGCGCCGAAGCCCGCCAGAATGGGTGGGGCCATCTGGCTATATAAGTGGGCATTTCGCCATAGGATCTCAGGTAAATTCGACTGAAGCGATGACACAGAGTCGTGCAGCGTCATGGCACAGCAAGGAACGCAGTACTCGTTCCCATATCTCAGGGAACCGAGGTTACACAAGTAACCGAGTACGTTCCCTTTCGATACTTCACTCGTACTGCGTTGCTAGACGCTATGGGGAACCAATACAATCCCGCCGTGTCATGAAAGAGGAACGACTGACATGAACTGGCCTTGAGCATAAAAGGCTCAGAAGGACCAATTATATGCAGGGTGAGCCCTGCAGGAGGCAAGAGGCTGAACTCAGAGGTCAGCCCAGCCTTGGATAATCTTTCCAACGGTTTTGTACAGCCTCAGCATTACTGAAAGGGCCAAGAGCGTACCTGAAAAAACAGGCAATGCCTGAAGAATCAGACCGCCTTAGGCAGGCGCATATCCATTTAAGCAGATAGAATCCGAGCCTGCAAGGCCGGAACATCCAAGTTATAGACCCTGGTGAAAGTGGACGGTGAGGCCCAGCCAGCCGCCACACAAATATCTGCTATGGACACACTGCTAGACCACGCCCAGGACGAGGCCACGTCCCGAGTGGAATGGGCTCTGAGTCCTATGGGCTCTGAAGACCCAGGGAGGAGTATGCTAGCGCTATAGCGTCAACTAACCATCGAGAAATCCTCTGCTTTGTGCCCGGGGACCCTTTGGTGCGGCCACCAAAGCATACAAAAAGTTGTTTCGAACGCCTTTTAATTCATTGACACATGACAATAGAGTAGCAGTCTGGTGAATAAAGTCAGGTCGGCAAGAAGTATATATCTGAATATCATCGGCATAGCAGTGGTACTGAAAACCAAGGTGGCGAATAGGGATGGGTACCGAAATATAAAACAAAAAGTACCGATAAGAATACCGTTAAAGTACTGAATCGATAAGCAGTATCGGTAAGAGTAGTAATACCGTTAAAAACTTAACGATACCCATCCCTAGTGGCGAATAATTTGTCCGAGGGGCATAATATAAATGATAAATAATAATGGCCCTTGAACTGAGCCCTGTGGCACACCCTGATTAAGAGGGACAGTGGGAGATTTGTAGTTATGCATGGTGATGAAGTATTGTATTGTCTGTCCGTCAAATAGGAGAAAAACCAGGCTAACAGGCTCAACTAACCATAGAGAAATCCTCTGCTTTGTGACTGGGGACCCTTTGGTGCGGCCACCAAAGCATACAAAAAGTTGTTCCGACCGCCTGAACGGGGCGTAACGCCCAATGTAAATTTTCAGTGTCCTAACCGGGCAGAGAAAATTTAACTCCTGGTCCTCCTCAGAAGGAGGAAGCGCAGAGAGAGTAATAACCTGTGCTCTAAACGGGTTGTAGAGCACCTTTGGAACGTACCCATGTCTTGGTTTTAGGACGAATTCGGAGTCGTTAGGCCCAAACTCAAGACAGGCAGGACTTACCGAAGCATTCACTTATCTTAGATGTTGAATTTGCTGTTCTGAAGCACGCTGCACTGCTACGGCAAGCTCTAGTCATATATTTGAATGTTGAGCAGCGAGCTCATTGGCTACCAATACAGAAGAGAACCAATCAGCTGTGCCATGTGATAATGATATCATTACGTCAGATTGAGTTAGACCTATCGGACTGCGCTATCAGAGTTTCATGCCAGAACTCTGTATTTATGTTGATAGTTTTGGAAATATAGGAAGAATGAGCAGCATTCAAGGCAGTTTTGTAGTACTTAACATGATCTTAAAATGCCTGAAAGTGTACAGTTAAACCTGTTTTCCTAAAAAGGCGTTCAAAGTTGTCTACTTTTGGCTTTCATAGCACGTAGTTCATTGTTATACCATAGAGAGGAGCGGGACATGGGAACAGACCTAGTCCTAGTTGGAGCATGCTCATCTAAAACATCTGCAATAACAGTGCGATACAAATAAAAAATCTTGGATGGACAAGTAAAATTTAATACATCAGAAATACCAGATGAAGCAATAGAGGCAGTAAGTGTATCAACATTGATAGCACTGAACTTTACGATAAGAAATGGTTTTGTTTTCAGTACATTTAGTTGGTTAAGTTAGTGTAAAGTCAAAAGTAATAAGCTTATGATCAGAAATTGGAGTAGCCAGACCACTGATAGAAATATTATTTAAGCCTGATGTACAGACTAAGTCAAGCGTATGACCATGAGTGTGAGTAGGGAAGTTGACATTCTGCTAAAGATCAAAATGGTCCAGAACAGTCTTTAGCTGAGTACTATTAAAACAGGGTGTATCAACATGGATGTAAAAGTCACCAAGTAAGATGACCTAGGCTGATGAAGCACAAGCAAGTGTTAGTAGTTCGCAGAGTTCTGAGAAAAAGTGGGTTTGCTGTTTGGGTGGTCTATAAATCAGAATAATTGTGAGGGGACAGTTTGAGCCGACCTTCAAAGCCATGTATTCAAAAGTCTTAGTACAGTGAAAATCCATCTGAGTGAGTGTTATGGAGTTACGACAAATGACCACAAGGCCACCTCCTTTCCCAGACAGACGCAGCTTAGACAAGTACTGATAACCATTCGGTGTAAGCAGATTAAGATAGATTAAATCATTAGGTGTTTGCCAAGTCTCGGTAAGAAATAACATGTCCAAGTCGGTATCCGTAATTAGTTCATTTAGGTAGGGGCCCTTGTCCGAGATGGAGTGACAGTTCAACAGAGCACAGTGGTTATGCAGTACTCCTATGTTGCCAGTGAAGTTGACATTTGAGGCTGACTTTTTTACGTAGACAAGCGTTTGTGATGGATGACAGTCTCTTGGTAGATGTTTTGATTTGACCAACGTTCTGTTACTGGTCCAGATGCACGGAATAACCAAAGATTTTTGCTGCTGGATATTAATAATCCTTCTGACTGAGCGATGTATGTGACATGGATGTCGGACAATCCCGAGCGAGCGGCAATGCTCGACCATCACAGTCAAGGCATGGGTGCCCATCGAGCACCCCGAGTTCACTAGACAGGTATCCAAATTCCATGTTGGAAGGTAATCCAATAATAGTAATGAGAACCAGAGACAACAACAAAAGTACGCCAGCCGAACAGTAAAGTGAATCCAATTTGCCAAAGTCCATCAGCCAAGCAGGGAGAGTAAATCCAGTTGGCAGTTTTGCAGAAAAGTAGCGGTAGTAGTGGTAGTAGTAATAATAGTAGTAGTAGTAGTATAGTAGCGAACACAGACGATCACAAACAAACACACAACCCAGCATGGAGCGGCAGCCAGAAGGCGCACAGCGTTCCTACACCGGAAGCACCCACGATGACAGCATTACCCCTCTCAGGAAACAGACAACTAAGTTGTTCCGGCCCACAGACTGTCCGGCTATAGGAGCATGGGAAGCTGCTATAGCTGCCACATAGACCTTGAGCTTGGAAGGGGAGCGGCCCTTGTCCAACAGCTCTTGTAGTTAGGACAATATCGCCAATATGTCACATGAAACTGGGTCTATGCCACGGGTTGTGCACCAGGCGGAAAAGACCGACCACTTAAGGGCATAGAGGTGTCTCGTAGACGGGGCTCTAGCCTGTGAGATAGTATTCAGGATGCTCTCAGGGAGATCTACTGATTCCCATCGAGAGCCCAGAGGTGCAGAGCCCACAGCTCAGGCTGAAGGTGCCAACTCGTCCTGTTCGCCTGAGAGAGAAGGTCCTGCCTCAGGGGAATGGGCCACGGGGCTGCTGTTAGCAGCTGAGACAGCTCTGAAATCCAAAAGCTGGTTCCTCCAGAGTGGGGCCACCAGAAGGACTCTATGTCTGTGTTCCCTGACTCGTCTGATTACCTGAGGGATCAGAACGATCGGGGGGAAAGCATACAGGAGGAGGTTGGGCCAATTGTGGGCCAACGTGTCCTCGCTCTTCGAAAAATAAGTTGGGCAATGAGAGTTGTCTTTTGAGGCAAAGAGGTCGACCTCTGCCCTGCCAAAGATCTCCCAGATTCTCTGAACCGTTTGTGGGTGGAGCATCCACTCCTCTGAGGGGACGTTGCTCTGAGATAGCATGTCTGCTCCTCGGTTCAATATGTCGGGGTATTCAACATGTGCTGCTCAATTAACGCAGGTTGAGATGTGCCCACTCCAAGAGGCGTTTTACCATCTCGAAAAGGCGTTTCGAGGTGAGCCCACCCTGGCGATTTATATAGGACACCAATGTCATGCTGTCTGAGCGGACTAGCACGTGGTGTCCCTTCAGGTCCGGTAAGAAGGTCTGAAGGGCTCGACATACTGCCATCATCTTGAGGCAGTTGATGTGAAGACGGCCTTCTGCATCCGACCAGGAGCAAAAGATCGGTCTGCCTTCGCACAGAGCTCCCCAACCCGTGTTGGAAGCATCTGTCGAAACCACCTTTCTCCTGCAGACCATTCCCAGGGGGATGCCCTGTTCCATCCACTGAGCATTCTTCCAAGGGGTCAGGGCTGTTACACAGGCCTGGTCTACCTTGATAACATGGGATGGAACCCACGGTTTCAGCCAGTAATGAAGGGGATGCATACGAAGCAGGCCCAACTGTAGCACTGGAGATGCTGCGGCCATAAGGTCCAGCATCTTTTGAAATGCCTTGAGGGGGCGAGAGTCACCGACCTTGAAGGATGCCGCAAGCTGGTGTATGAC